>NC_073746.1:220628451-220931912 GCF_029784135.1 Toxorhynchites rutilus septentrionalis
ACTTTGCTCAATAGGAGTCAACCTGTTTTCCTCGATCGAATAGACAACGTATTGGGTTTCGTTAACACAAAAAGTAAAAACGCAGCGTTCCCAGATATCCAATATTTGAACATGTTCTTTGCCAAAGGAGATTTGAACGCACTCAGATTTTTCAACGATACTGGTTACAATACATTAGTGCTAAATTCCCTCAGAGATCATCTGCGCCAACAAGACATAGCCGTTGTATTTGTCATCGGAATTGATCCTAAATCTCGCGGAAGAATTCGTCTCACTTCTGCTAATCCGTATCACCATCCATCAATTATGACTGGATATTTCGGTGAGACTGACGACATAACCATCATACGCTATGGAATCCGTATCCAACAGGATCTATTCGAAACCAACACGTTTCAAAACTTGGGAGCAGAACTGTTAAAACTGAATCTACCGGAATGTTATTTACTGGAATATGACTCGGATGATTACTGGGAGTGTTATGCGAGACACATGAGTACTACCCTCTATCACCCGGTGGGAACGGCTAAGATGGGTCCCGAGACGGATCCGGAAGCGGTGGTTGATTCTCGGTTGAAGGTTTATGGAATCGATCGGTTGAGAGTAGTGGACGCCAGCATAATGCCAACGATTACTAGCGGGAATACCAACGCCCCTACCGTGATGATAGCTGAAAAAGGTTCAGATTTGATTAAGAATGATTATCTCTGACGGTAGAGACGTGTAGACTGTTGTATAAATACCTGGTATAGTCGTAAGTTCTGTCAGTGAGCTAGCTATTACTGCCAGCAGAGAAATTTGAAGCAAAAAAAAGTAACATTGCGGTCGTGTATTGTTTTGTCCCTCCTTGACTCCCACCAGGTTTCGCGTCCCATTTATTCAGTTCTCTAGCAACGATGAAGTTCGGTCTGTACGAGAAGCGTGTGACAACTGTCGTGTTGTTCGAGTGCGGAAAGACAATCTACGATCTTTCCTCCTCCTTCTCTAAAGGTCTTCTGGATCAGTTTTGCTTCGTTTCACCTCTACAAAACTAAAGATCAACAAGGGCACCACGAATGTACTGATCACGCGTACCTTATTCCCCGCGTTAACCCTCCTGTACTCGCGTGCAAAATCATAACACGTATACTCGCGCACGGTGTCACAGACTGAAAATTGAACTTCTCTGTAATGTTGCCATTGTGTATTTTTCAGTCTTTATTGGCATTTATTTGAAGAAGAGAGTATGACTGGATGATAAAACTCCAAAAAATATGTTTTCTTCATCTTTATTATGTTTTAATAGTCATCTAATTCAGCATCCTCAAAACAGAGTAATTTTTTATACTCCAACACAAATAACGAAATTCGAATTTTTCACTGTTATTAATTAAAAGTAAGCGACTGAATATAATTTATGGAAGTATAAAGAGCTATAAAACACCATAAAATCGCATTGATCGATTGTGGTTTCATTGGAGTAAGAATCAGAACATAGCATAACTGCATGCTCGAAACAAACATATTTTTTACATTTCATGCAGTTGTTGCGTATCGAAAAGAAGAATATATAACGACATTCTAGATAATTACCAGATGATAAAGGTTCTGGAATATAAAGTTTGCATATTTCTAATATTCTTTGTTTCTGTATTCTTGGTAAAATAAGAACTAATGCCTTTTTTTAGATGGGGCATGAAAAGATTATATAAAAGGATTTCTAGGAACTTCCTTTCCTTTTTCTTGTTTTCTTGTCGATATTGTCCATTGTAAAAAATATCCCCGAAACTGTAATTGTTAAAAATTACCATAAGCCACCGAATAGTTTATAGTTTACTGTTTACAATTCTTCCACAAGTGAAATTCTTTCAAAAGTGTGTGTATATATATGACCATTATATTTAGCGAATAACTATACGAAAGTCAAACATTTATATTTTGCTTTTGAATGTATGAATCTAACGACAAATATATCGACGAATAGTTAATATATGGATCCGTTCAATCCAGCTACAAAAGGGACTGAAATCAAATGAGAATAGTCAGGTAATGATCTTATGCATTATATGCAATAAATATTCCACGCCACTAACATAAATTTATACATTTCATTCCACTGTTTGTAAATCGCTTGTCCAACTATGGCAGCGTCGATTCCATGCGTATTTTCCTTGCATCATTCCTGCTTTTCTGTGAGGAAGTTGGATTGTTCGCAGTGAGCAGAAACATTGGCGATTATGATGCTGCTTAGTATTTTGAACATACTCGATAGGCACCTTATTGGTCTGTAGTTTGATGGGTTCAATGTATTGCTGTCTTTCGGGAGGAGGTAGGTGACATCACGAGTGAAGAATTCAGCAAGATTGCGTGGGTCACATACTTGTGGGAGCACTCAGATATCTTTGGATGTAATGAGGTATGCTTCTTGTGCCAGTAGATCTGAACACGACCGGTGTTCGGTATTGCCCAATTCCTCAGGTAGCGCGAGGCTTCACGGACATCATTCTCTCCGACGATAATAGCTAGCATATCTCCAATTTCACCACAACTCTTCTCCTCCCGTCTTAATCACATTAGCTCGTCGCAATTTTGTGGGGTCTCCCAAATACCAGCCCAGAAGTTCGTCACATCGCTAATAACTGGCGAATCTTCGTTGTAGTCGGCCTTCTCGTTGATAATGTGTTCGTAGACTGCTTTCCCGTTATCTCTGAACATACGTACGCTGCGCTTGGGTTTAATTTTCATCAGCGCGCGCTCATAACAAACACGTATTCTCTCTTGGTACGAGTTGTAAAAATTTCATAACCCTCCTATACTCTCGCATACGATCTGATAGACCGAGAATCAATGAGGTGGCTGAGTTATTAAAACTGAATGAAGTTAAAGAAAAAAAAATATTTACCGGAGTTTTTCCGTCCAATTATATCTTTTTCTTTAAATAAATACCAATAACGCCTAAAAATACACTATAGCAATATGAAAGAGCCACTTACAGTCTGTGAATATACGAGCTACGATTTTGCGCGCGAATACAAGAGAGATAAACACGAGAGCACCGATGAACACAGCGCAGAATTCAGATACATCTTTTTTCACTTGTGTGATGCGCGCCTCATTTTACACACACACATCAAATTCTAGCGCCCGCTTTGTCTTTATTCGTTCTGAGCAAAGCATGAAAACAAAAGCGCACTCCCATACCAACCGTATATGCTTGTGTGAAGAAAAATAACTCAACAGAGAAAGCAAACCAGGCTCAAGCACGGTGTAAAACAGGTATGAAAATATGGCGCAAATCACGGCGCAAAAACGGGGCTAACAAAAAAACATTCGATCTGTTTTTCGGAGCGTACTCATTCGCCAGAGCCCATGTGTATACAAGGAGTGAGAGCTCAACTGAGTAAAAAAAACTTGTTACACATCATCACCGCGTTGCATACTGAAGACTGATTGTGAGTGTTGGAGGACGACCGCTCATGTCCGTCTCCGAAGCAGATTTAATAGGCACGGACTGCGAATCTGTTTATTTCCTGTGTCCACGCGATCCGTCGCCTAGTGATACCCACAACTGTGGACGACTATCGTCTGGCAGTCGTAACACGTCTCGTAGATCTTGTGACCCGTGAATCCTACTCTAGGAGAGTTATAGCGCTCTGACTCGCTCGCTCGTTTCAAAGCGTACCATAAGTCGTATTTTGCGGGGAGATTTACAACTTGGTGAGTACAGGCGATATGTGAGTAATTTGTTGAAACCCGGATTGATACCAATACGACTGGAATAACGCATAAAAAACTCCTAAAACAGTTCAAAAACGTGGCTAGCAGCAAACCTATCAGACTTCATATCCGTAAATGATTCCTATCCGGTAGCCCAGGGCTTAATCCATTAGATTATTCACTTTTGACCAAGTAGGAGGAGCGTTGATGTAACCGTTCCCATCGAAATTTGCACCCGTTGGAAAATTCTATCAAGAAGGTAGCCCGTGAACTTCCATTTACAATAATCCGTGCAGCGATTATTGACTGGCCCAAGCGTTTACGGCTCTGCGTGAAAGAGAGGCGACCATTTCGGACAATTTAGTCAAAACTGGTAATTTTAGATATGTTTATACCCTCAAATAAAAATGTTTGCTTTATATCTAATCTTGATCTAAAGTTATGAATTTTCAAAAGTCTGACAGAAGTTATGGCTATACTAAGTATGGGAAGATGATAGTGAAAGTATTGATAGTTAATGAACCTCTTTCTATTTAAATACCTTGTAAATGATATGAATACTGATGTTGTTGTAAATAAACTGACCCCCTCGTAGACTAGCCTTGTGGTTTACTATCTTTCACATGAAACCATTTGCCGTTTTTCTAGATTCCGGATACGTTTTTCGCTATACTTAAGACGGAAGCCGACTGGTCGTTTTACAGCGAACCATCGGAAAAGGCCAGCAAAAGTTCAGCCCAAGGAAGTTTCTGGCCCCGGGGTAAAATGCTGGGAGGATGCGGGGCATTGAATGCGATGTTGTACGTTCGGGGTAATCCTAGGGACTACGATCAATGGGAGCAACTTGGGAACGCCGGTTGGGGATTTGATGCTGTGCTGGAATATTTCAAAAAGTCGGAGAATAACATGGACCCCGATATAGCGGATGCATTCCAGGGGAAGTACCATGGCAAGGGTGGATATTTGAATGTGCAACGATTTCCAACCGAAAATGCTATGATTCCTGTAATGAAAAATGCAGTAAAACAATTGGGGTTCAAAGAGCTGAATGACATAAACGGTGACGAGCATATCGGTTATGGTCTGATGCAAGGGACAATCGTCAACGGGACACGTTGCAGTCCCGCGAAGGCATTCTTGAATCCTATCAAAGATAGACCGAATTTGCACATCATTAAACACGCGAGGGTCACCAACTTGGAACAAGATGATAATGGGAAATATAATACCGTCAATTTCTATATAAACGATAAGAAAATGACGGTTAAAGCCAGTAAAGAAATAGTCCTGTCTGCAGGAGCGATTAACACGCCACAATTAATGATGCTCTCGGGAATAGGGCCACGATCACTGCTTGAATCGAACGGAATAAAAGTAACGGCCGATCTGAGCGTTGGAGCGAATCTTCAGGATCACATAATCGTACCTGTTTTGTTCAAACTGAACAAATCTACAGCGGAACTCTACAACACCGAACAAGAGTATGTGAAAAATCTCAACCGGTACATTCAAGATCGGTCCGGGCCGTTGGCTTCCCACGGCATAACCTCTCTAGCAGCGTTCCTGAATACTGTGAATGCAACCGACAAATACCCCGATGTTCAGTTACACTTTTTCGATTTCCCCAAAGGTTCCAAGAAATCAATTTTGTACACCGATAAGGTGGGATACAACGAGGAGGTATGCAAATCTTTCTACGATGCCACCGAGGAGGCTTATATCATAATGGTGTTTATTACCCTACTGAACCCCAAATCGAAAGGATCTATCGAAATCGTCTCGCCGGATACGAGTCAATACCTACCGCCAAAGATTACAACAGGCTACCTGGAGGAAGCCGAGGATATTGGTACGATAATTCGAGCTGTGCGTGTGCTGCAGCAGTTGATCGAGACCCCTGAGCTGCAAGGTAACGAAGCCGAGTTGCATCGAATGCAGATCACCGGCTGCAGTGATTTGAAATATGATGAAGATGAATACTGGGAATGCTATGTCCGGCATATGACACTAACTTTGTACCACCCGGTTGGAACCGCTAGGATGGGTCCAGATGATGATCCGGCAGCAGTGGTTGATTCTAGACTGAAAGTAAGAAAGGTCGACGGTTTGCGTGTGGTTGATGGGAGTATTATGCCGATTATCGTCTCGGGAAATACTAACGCACCCATCATGATGATAGGAGAGAAGGTGTCCGATATGATAAAAGAAGACTGGAAAGCAAACGTAGACGTTCACACTGAATTGTAAAAGAGAATCTCGGTTTGTATTCGTTGTTTGTTGAAGTTGAAAATTTAATTAATAATTTACTCAAATAAAAATACATGTTTTCCTTAGCAAGTATTGAGTTTATTTTATTATGTTTCTGTTTCCGTGTGCTTTGGCCGTCAACGCCGTCATTTCGTATATTCATCCACAGGTTCATCACGTCTCATTAACCCCATCGTATTCTAGAAATGTTCCAACGAGTGATCCTTAAGATAAAAGCGCATAAGATTTTCGTTAACCAGCCATATTTTGTTCACGCAGATCCCACTAATGATGATGCATCTTATGAACAGTTCTCACGTTTGGGATTATTATGCCGAAAAAAGTACCACCGCAAGTAAGGCCTACAAGAAGGGCAGCTACTGGCCACGGGGGAAAATGTTGGGTGGATGCAGCAGCAATAATGCGATGCTGTATGTGCGAGGCAACAGTCGCGATTACGATCGCTGGGAAGAGCTTGGTAATCCAACGTGGGGTTGGAACGGCGTTCTGTCCTATTTCAAAAAGTCCGAAGATAACAGGGCATATCATATTCAGCAGGAAAAGGGCGCTTTCCATGGCACTGGTGGACCACTGAAGGTCAATTCCTTCATGTCGAATGACCTAACGAAGCTGCTTATCACCGAGGCGGCTGCTGAGCTTGGGTTGGCAGAGATTATGGATGTGAACAGCGATGAATTCATTGGATATTGTGTCATACAGGGTACGATACACAATGGTAGACGATGTAGCACGGCAAAAGCATTTTTGAATCCGATCAAAGATAGAGAGAATCTTCACATTATCAAACATGCACATGTCACCAAAATTAACGTTGACGATGGTTTGGCCAGAGGCGTTACATTCGATATTGGAGACAAGAAAAATATCAAAGTGGAGGTCACGAAAGAGGTGGTGCTGTCCGCTGGAGCATTAAATTCACCTCAAATATTGAAGCTCTCCGGGATAGGGGCAGCAGATGAATTGCAAAATTTCAATATTCCACTAGTGAAAAATACTCCATCAATAGGAGAAAATCTTCAGGATCATGTCATAGTGCCTCTAGTATTGTCCCTACACAAATCTCGCCCTATGTCGTTAGATTTGGATGAGTTTTTAGACAATATATACTCATATGCCCGGTACGGCATGGGAATTTTCGGTTCGATGGGAGCAACTGATTTGATTGCTTTTGTCAACACCCAAAGCAGTTCGGCAAGATTCCCTGATATCCAGTATCACCATTTCCTGTATAAGAAAAATATACCCGACTTTCGAGCAATAATAGAAAAATTCGGAAGGGAAGATTATATTAACGCTCAAATGATTGAAACAAACAAGAAAAGCGAAATTCTGGAAGTTTTTGTCACACTGCTTAATCCCAAATCGGTGGGAAACGTCGAATTGCGAAGCGCCGATCCGTACGACCCACCCACGATTAACGCAAACTATCTGGACGATCATCGTGATGTTGCTACACTGATCCGAGGAATCAGATTTTTCCGTAAAATGCTCCAAACCCAAACCTTTAAGTCTCACGAGATTGAGGAAGTACGCCTCAGCATCCCTGAGTGTGATAAACTAGAGTACGAATCCGACAGCTATTGGGAGTGCTACGTGAGATACATGTCGACCACGCTTTACCACCCGGTGGGAACGGTGAAGATGGGTCCAGAAGATGACCCCACGGCCGTGGTGAGTCCGAGGCTTAAAATGCACGGAATGGAGGGGTTGCGTGTGATTGATGCCAGTATTATGCCGAACATTGTGAGTGGAAATACAAATGCCCCAGCTATTATGATTGGTGAAAAGGGTGCCGATTTTATCAAAGAGGATCATCAAGAGAGGCTGGTTCAGGACGAACACAATGAACTATGAACAGAAGGTAAATTGTACAAAAAAATAAACCAAAGTTGATTATCCCAACCTAGCTATTTGTTATCGTGCGAAAATATTCTAATAAAAATGATTTAGTGCAATGAAGACTGGAACCCGTTTTTTGTTTATATCCAGCACATGACAACAACCTGAAACAGTATTGTTCATATTGAAATTGCAATTAAATATAGTATTAAACGATCAACTATGTGTGCTATGCGATCAATTATATGAAGGGTTTTATGAAGGCCTATAAGCCGGGCGTTGAAAATCCACTCTCATTGACAAATCGTCACACAATGATAAACCTACCTAAAATTTCAAGTTACAGATTATTCAAGCTGGTTCAATTGAATAAATGTGAAATATTAAGCATTATCTAATGGCTAAATTCCACGTTTTGATTGGTCCAATTTGTGCTCCTCGAATTGTACCGACCAGAACGAGTGGAAAGGAGGTAGTAGTGAAATACAATTTGAATACATCATAACCACTGCGAAAAGAATCGTAGCTACCCAAGGTGCATATCATTCTATTAAGAAAAAATAAAAGAAGAAAACCAATCAATCTTATAAATATTGGGTTCGCTTTTGTCAAACTCAGTATCGCACCAACTAGCGAGCAGACAACAGACTTTCCTATTGCTGTTATCACATACAGCGGTATCCAGCGATACGATGGATAAAATGGAAGATATCGCTCACTGTTCAGTTCCTGAAGAAAAGCGAAACAATGTATCACAAGCCCCACCCCTGTGTAATTTTCCTGTCATTTCCATGGATGAAAATAGTTGCCCCTGCGAAGCGATCAGTCATTTTCTGAACGTGAAGTAGGTAACACCATCAACAAAAAGTAAGAAGAACCCGAGAATAAGCAAAGTAATCCCTTTCAACATCAGCAATAGCAATAGCAAATTTTTGCATTGGTAAGTATTTTGTATGAATAGGATAGAGATAATTTTTTTGAATAATTTTGCTATAGGGGTCGATGGTACAACTAAATTCTGAAAAAGGGGTCTCTTGCTCAAAATAGTTTGAGAGTCCCTGGTCAAGAGGAACGTTTCCATCGGAGAACCGCGAGCCTCCGCTACCGTGCTGTTATCCGTCGATTATCATGTCGTCTGGCTGAGGGTGCTTCTGTATTTTTGCTTCACATGCACACATTGTTGTTTACATATGTTGCCAATGGTAGATTGTGGTGGTTAACATGAAACATACCAAACGCTCAATATATAGCTTTCTCCATAATGAATAGGGTTTTATATTTCCTGATTGAATCATGAACTATTAGTTATCAGGGAGAAACTCAATCATTAACATTATTTAAATTCATGAAAATTGTATATTGTCGATGTTCATTTTTAATCCTAAAATTCATAACCGATCAAAAAACCGGTTATGGTATGTTAAGTGTTAACAAATGTGAATTAATGGTGACAGTGCTACGGAACGCTTTATTCATGATTCTTCAGTCGACTATCTATCGACCGGATGATAGTGGCGGCAAGGCTCCCAAATGGCTTTTATCAAAGCCGATAATTTGAAATGACCGTTAGTTTTCCAAAAGGACCCTTTTTATGAAAAAAAAAAAAAATTTCAGCTGATATTCTTGGTTGATTGCTTGTTTATCATCTTAATGAAGAAGCAGTCCAATTCTTGTCCAATCGTTGGCAATGTCAAGCACTGTTCGATTAATTATACATTTCATAGGTATACATTGAGTTAAATGTGTGTGTATGTATAGTTTCAGTCATATTAGAAATCGCTCTTAATCACAAAATGAAACAGATAAGAATCGAAAAAGTTTGATGATTTCAACATTTGACCCGTAACCCACGGACACCTAATTCTGCGCCGAATAACCACATTACTTTCGTTCAATAAGAAAAAATCGCCCCATCGTATAAAACAAGCGTGGGAAAAAAGGTACGTTGCTAGTGGACAATGGTGACCATTAGTTAGCCAACGGCCTTTCTCATGAGTGATTCGCGAAAATCTGCCAATGAATCATTCAGCAGCCTACTTTCGTTGTTCAATCCGTTTGCAGTTTGCCATTTCAGACCACTCAAGAATGAATGTTTCGCGACTCTCTTCGAAGTTGGCTAAATTTAAGCTTTTTGGATTCAAATATATTAGTCAACAAATTGTTTCTGGTTCTTTTTTTCAAAATTGCTCTAGGCTGTCTTCTGAAATACGTGGAGCGTTTTTGCACTTTTTTATACATAGATAAAACCCAAAAAGGACAACTTCAATTCTCAATTCTTTCGAGGCAACTTCTTTTGAAGTTCCTCGAAGAAAAAAAAACATTCGTGAGCGTTTTTTTTTTAGAAATTAATGACTTTTATTATGAACGGCAATAAATTTGGCTACAAACTTCCGAAAACTTTTATTATTTTTTTTATCCTATCTGTATATATTATTAGGCTTATTTAGTACATCAGTTGTAATAGAGCTGAATTTTTTATCTTATTGATGAAAATAGCCATTTACAAGCATACCGAGACAACGGATTCAATTTTATAAAGACTGGAGGGAGAAGGATGCACTTATTGGATGCCTTCTCGCAGTGAAAAAAACAACGTGTCTTTGGACTGGATCAATCCATTCAAACGGTTTGAGGAACGTCGAACTATCGATCGTTTAGTATGCTTCTCGTTCTGCGCAGAGGATACTGTTCGCTTAAGCACTTCAAATCACTCATACTGCTTGTAAGTTGCATCTACTATTCGTACGATCACTCCTCATATGTTATTGATAGGGTTTTAATCTGGTAAACAAACTGCAGGTCCAGAATCCGAAGCCCTTATTCATCAAACCATGCTCTAACTTTCCAGATTTTGTGAATTGAGGCAAAATTACCCAATTATCATATTGTTTTCTATGTAAGAACAGTAGTAAATGATTCTAAAGCACTTCTTTGCACTTCTGACTGTTCATTCGCGTTGATGGTAAACTACCTAAACCAGGCCATTTTGAGAAAATTCTCCCCACACCATAAAAATACCATCTCCAAAGCTGTGGGTCCGAAAACTAATTTGGAAGCTAATGCCATGGGTTTTACTATTTCAGGGAAACTTCTCTGATAAAAAGAAATTCAACTTGAATAGAATTTCTTCATATTGGAAGGACTTACGGAACGTGTCATGTAATTTTTCAACTCGTAATTTTGCAGGAGGCAGTTTGATGACTTAAGGAATATAATTTCAATACGGTTCGGTTCAGATAGCTTTTCATCAACACCAATGTACAATGTACATTGCACTTCTGCAATGGAGTACTTCAGAATCATTTTCTTCTGTTTTGGATCAAAAACACCGTGATAATTGGGTAGTTTTTTATTAATTCATAACATCCGGAAAGTCAATGCATGGTTTATTGAATAGGGGCTTCAGATTCTAGACTGGTAAGCTCGTTTACTAGATCGAAACTGTATCAAGAACTTATCATGAGTGATCGTACGAATAGTAGGGGAGCCGCGGGTAAGATTTTGAGTGGTTTAATTGCAAAATTGAATTCGTCGATGGTTATATTTCAGTTTGTGAGTTGACAGAGAAGCGATATTAGGTATGTACTGAAAAGTAAATTCATTCGTCAGTGGTAAATTTATGTTATTGAAATCCGCTGGTAAGCTCGTTTACTAGATCGAAACTGTATCAAGAACTTATCATGAGTGATCGTACGAATAGTAGGGGAGCCGCGGGTAAGATTTTGGTTATATTTCAGTTTGTGAGTTGACAGAGAAGCGATATTAGGTATGTACTGAAAAGTAAATTCATTCGTCAGTGGTAAATTTATATTATTGAAATCCGCTGGTAAGCTCGTTTACTAGATCGAAACTGTATCAAGAACTTATCATGAGTGATCGTACGAATAGTAGGGGAGCCGCGGGTAAGATTTTGAGTGGTTTAATTGCAAAATTGAATTCGTCGATGGTTATATTTCAGTTTGTGAGTTGACAGAGAAGCGATATTAGGTATGTACTGAAAAGTAAATTCATTCGTCAGTGGTAAATTTATATTATTGAAATAATTGCATCTTTCTTTTTTATATTGACCCATTCCAGCGTGACGTGACAATAGTTTGACTCACTAAAAACAGGTTTTTTCTCGTTTTCATGTATAAATCATACGATTTCCAAATGGTAAACGATTTTAAAGAAAATTTCGTACAAGAATCTTCAGTTGGAGAATATTTTGCAGTTGAATTCGCTTGTTGCCAACCCAATACTTTTGTGACGTGACAACACCTGTCTTTTTGTGGGTTCCGAATTTTGATGTTGTTTTTTCAGTTCCGTTTCAAAACATACAAATAAACTTTGTTCTATGATTTGTCAATGAAAGATGAACGTAGATTCCAGTATACTCAGTTTTTCGAAAAACTGGTAAGGACATGCATTTTTACGGCATGCATTTTGTGACGTGACAACGCGCTCTGTGCGAATAAACAGTCTCCACGAAGCGTTGTCACGTCACACAATCAATAAGTTGTATTTAATAAGAATTTCACCGTATTGTTGCAAGCTATGTACTATTTTTATGTTTTTATTACTCTGAATACCTCTTACATTCCCCTTTTAAAGGTCCATCCTACAAGGGAATGTGGTCCTAACGTGACCGGTGATCCTGAATCCTCTATGTATCTCAGGAACGGTAGGTCCTATCGAATTTTCAGTAGTATCAAATGAAAGGTATCATAACGCTGACAATTTGCTAGCATGGGGACTTTTTTCTGGCTCTCTTCATTTTAGCGTTTTAGCGCCATTTTCATTGCTTCATAAACAGAGAAGAAATATTTTTGACCTGTATGCAAAATGAGTTCAATGTTCTGTTAGATTGTCAACATTGCGAAACAAGGCAATTTTAAATGCTTATGGTATGTTCATCAAAATAAGCTATATAAATTGAATCTACCTGTTACCTGTAATACACAGTATGTCTTTATTTGGGAAAAGTCGGGGTGGTCCTCAACCGAACTTCAGTTTTTATATCGTGATTGTTTAATACGTTCACTCTGGCGTTGCCATCAATGGCTAGTACAATCCTGATTCATCGAGTGGCGCTCACTACAGGGGGAACGCATTTGACTTTGTATGTATCCGCGCACATACCTGTGCAAGGGCGTTTATGTTTGCGTGTTGAAGATGACTTTGACTTTGACGATGACTTTGATCGTTGATTGTTGATGTTTGCGTGTGCATTTGTATGTGCACTTTCTTTGTATAACTCCACACATGTCGCTCTAAGGCTAAGTTCTTTCCATTCAAACATTATCCTCTCACTTAAATTCTATCTCTCTCTATCAAACATTATTCTTTTTTTTGTTCCTCTTCGCGCACCCATGGATATATGCCAACATTACCATTCACGATCGTATTGTGGGACTTCATACCATTCCCGGTCTTTCATATCCGTTTTTAACGAACCGGAAATCACCATCATCGATACCAAAATGGCATCGGAATACGATATTCGACTTCCGCTGGTAAGCCCATATCGTATGGGGTTTCCTTTTTTTTTTAGCATTCAATACTACCATCAGCAAACCGGAAGTTGAAATAAGATTATATATTATACTAGCTAACCCGGCAATTTACTTCCGCCCATTTACTTGATTAATTCTCGAGTAATGCAGAAATTTGTGTTTTATTTGTATGGCAGCCACCCCTAAGAGAGGGGGGAGGGGTATCTAACCACCATAGAAACATTCATTGCACCCTAAAGTTTCCATATGCCTAATTTGGTTTAATTTGCTTGATTAATTCTCGGGTAATGCAAAAATTTGTGTTTCATTTGTACGGCAGCCCCCTCTAAGAGAGGGGGAAGGAGTATCTTAACACCATAGAAACATTTATTGCATCCTAAAACCTCCACATGCCAAATTTGGTTTCATTTGCTTGATTAATTCTCGAGTAATGCAGAAATTTGTGTTTCATTTGTATGGCAGCCCCCCCTTTGAGTGGGGGAAGGACTGTCTAACCATCATAGGAACATTTATTGCACCCTAAAACTTTCACATGCCAACTTTGGTTTCGTTTGATTGATTAATTTCCGAGTAATGCAAAAAATTGTGTTTCATTTGTATGGCAGCCCCCTCTAAGAGAGGGGGAAGGAGTATCTTATCACCATAGAAACATTTATTGCGTCCTAAAACCTCCACATGCCAAATTTGGTTTCATTTGCTTGATTAATTCTCGAGTAATGCAGAGATTTGTGTTTCATTTGTATGGCAGCCCCCCCTTTGAGTGGGGGAAGGACTGTCTAACCATCATAGAAACATTTATTGCACCCTAAAACTTTCACATGCCAACTTTGGGTTCGTTTGCTTGGTTAATTTCCGAGTAATGCAGAAATTTGTGTTTCATTTGTAAGGCAGCCCCCCCTTAGAGAGGGGGGAGGGGTCTCAAAATATCACGAAAACCTTCCCCGGCCCCAAAAACCCCTACATACCAATTTTCATGTCGATCGGTTCAGTAGTTTCCGAGTCTATAAGAATCAGACGTGACAATAGTTTGACTCACTAAAAACAGGTTTTTTCTCGTTTTCATGTATAAATCATACGATTTCCAAATGGTAAACGATTTTAAAGAAAATTTCGTACAAGAATCTTCAGTTGGAGAATATTTTGCAGTTGAATTCGCTTGTTGCCAACCCAATACTTTTGTGACGTGACAACACCTGTCTTTCTGTGGGTTCCGAATTTTGATGTTGTTTTTTCAGTTCCGTTTCAAAACATACAAATAAACTTTGTTCTATGATTTGTCAATGAAAGATGAACGTAGATTCCAGTATACTCAGTTTTTCGAAAAACTGGTAAGGACATGCATTTTTACGGCATGCATTTTGTGACGTGACAACGCGCTCTGTGCGAATAAACAGTCTCCACGAAGCGTTGTCACGTCACACAATCAATAAGTTGTATTTAATAAGAATTTCACCGTATTGTTGCAAGCTATGTACTATTTTTATGTTTTTATTACTCTGAATACCTCTTACATTCCCCTTTTAAAGGTCCATCCTACAAGGGAATGTGGTCCTAACGTGACCGGTGATCCTGAATCCTCTATGTATCTCAGGAACGGTAGGTCCTATCGAATTTTCAGTAGTATCAAATGAAAGGTATCATAACGCTGACAATTTGCTAGCATGGGGACTTTTTTCTGGCTCTCTTCATTTTAGCGTTTTAGCGCCATTTTCATTGCTTCATAAACAGAGAAGAAATATTTTTGACCTGTATGCAAAATGAGTTCAATGTTCTGTTAGATTGTCAACATTGCGAAACAAGGCAATTTTAAATGCTTATGGTATGTTCATCAAAATAAGCTATATAAATTGAATCTACCTGTTACCTGTAATACACAGTATGTCTTTATTTGGGAAAAGTCGGGGTGGTCCTCAACCGAACTTCAGTTTTTATATCGTGATTGTTTAATACGTTCACTCTGGCGTTGCCATCAATGGCTAGTACAATCCTGATTCATCGAGTGGCGCTCACTACAGGGGGAACGCATTTGACTTTGTATGTATCCGCGCACATACCTGTGCAAGGGCGTTTATGTTTGCGTGTTGAAGATGACTTTGACTTTGACGATGACTTTGATCGTTGATTGTTGATGTTTGCGTGTGCATTTGTATGTGCACTTTCTTTGTATAACTCCACACATGTCGCTCTAAGGCTAAGTTCTTTCCATTCAAACATTATCCTCTCACTTAAATTCTATCTCTCTCTATCAAACATTATTCTTTTTTTTGTTCCTCTTCGCGCACCCATGGATATATGCCAACATTACCATTCACGATCGTATTGTGGGACTTCATACCATTCCCGGTCTTTCATATCCGTTTTTAACGAACCGGAAATCACCATCATCGATACCAAAATGGCATCGGAATACGATATTCGACTTCCGCTGGTAAGCCCATATCGTATGGGGTTTCCTTTTTTTTTAGCATTCAATACTACCATCAGCAAACCGGAAGTTGAAATAAGATTATATATTATACTAGCTAACCCGGCAATTTACTTCCGCCCATTTACTTGATTAATTCTCGAGTAATGCAGAAATTTGTGTTTTATTTGTATGGCAGCCACCCCTAAGAGAGGGGGGAGGGGTATCTAACCACCATAGAAACATTCATTGCACCCTAAAGTTTCCATATGCCTAATTTGGTTTAATTTGCTTGATTAATTCTCGGGTAATGCAAAAATTTGTGTTTCATTTGTACGGCAGCCCCCTCTAAGAGAGGGGGAAGGAGTATCTTAACACCATAGAAACATTTATTGCATCCTAAAACCTCCACATGCCAAATTTGGTTTCATTTGCTTGATTAATTCTCGAGTAATGCAGAAATTTGTGTTTCATTTGTATGGCAGCCCCCCCTTTGAGTGGGGGAAGGACTGTCTAACCATCATAGGAACATTTATTGCACCCTAAAACTTTCACATGCCAACTTTGGTTTCGTTTGATTGATTAATTTCCGAGTAATGCAAAAAATTGTGTTTCATTTGTATGGCAGCCCCCTCTAAGAGAGGGGGAAGGAGTATCTTATCACCATAGAAACATTTATTGCGTCCTAAAACCTCCACATGCCAAATTTGGTTTCATTTGCTTGATTAATTCTCGAGTAATGCAGAGATTTGTGTTTCATTTGTATGGCAGCCCCCCCTTTGAGTGGGGGAAGGACTGTCTAACCATCATAGAAACATTTATTGCACCCTAAAACTTTCACATGCCAACTTTGGGTTCGTTTGCTTGGTTAATTTCCGAGTAATGCAGAAATTTGTGTTTCATTTGTAAGGCAGCCCCCCCTTAGAGAGGGGGGAGGGGTCTCAAAATATCACGAAAACCTTCCCCGGCCCCAAAAACCCCTACATACCAATTTTCATGTCGATCGGTTCAGTAGTTTCCGAGTCTATAAGAATCAGACGTGACAATAGTTTGACTCACTAAAAACAGGTTTTTTCTCGTTTTCATGTATAAATCATACGATTTCCAAATGGTGAACGATTTTAAAGAAAATTTCGTACAAGAATCTTCAGTTGGAGAATATTTTGCAGTTGAATTCGCTTGTTGCCAACCCAATACTTTTGTGACGTGACAACACCTGTCTTTTTGTGGGTTCCGAATTTTGATGTTGTTTTTTCAGTTCCGTTTCAAAACATACAAATAAACTTTGTTCTATGATTTGTCAATGAAAGATGAACGTAGATTCCAGTATACTCAGTTTTTCGAAAAACTGGTAAGGACATGCATTTTTACGGCATGCATTTTGTGACGTGACAACGCGCTCTGTGCGAATAAACAGTCTCCACGAAGCGTTGTCACGTCACACAATCAATAAGTTGTATTTAATAAGAATTTCACCGTATTGTTGCAAGCTATGTACTATTTTTATGTTTTTATTACTCTGAATACCTCTTACATTCCCCTTTTAAAGGTCCATCCTACAAGGGAATGTGGTCCTAACGTGACCGGTGATCCTGAATCCTCTATGTATCTCAGGAACGGTAGGTCCTATCGAATTTTCAGTAGTATCAAATGAAAGGTATCATAACGCTGACAATTTGCTAGCATGGGGACTTTTTTCTGGCTCTCTTCATTTTAGCGTTTTAGCGCCATTTTCATTGCTTCATAAACAGAGAAGAAATATTTTTGACCTGTATGCAAAATGAGTTCAATGTTCTGTTAGATTGTCAACATTGCGAAACAAGGCAATTTTAAATGCTTATGGTATGTTCATCAAAATAAGCTATATAAATTGAATCTACCTGTTACCTGTAATACACAGTATGTCTTTATTTGGGAAAAGTCGGGGTGGTCCTCAACCGAACTTCAGTTTTTATATCGTGATTGTTTAATACGTTCACTCTGGCGTTGCCATCAATGGCTAGTACAATCCTGATTCATCGAGTGGCGCTCACTACAGGGGGAACGCATTTGACTTTGTATGTATCCGCGCACATACCTGTGCAAGGGCGTTTATGTTTGCGTGTTGAAGATGACTTTGACTTTGACGATGACTTTGATCGTTGATTGTTGATGTTTGCGTGTGCATTTGTATGTGCACTTTCTTTGTATAACTCCACACATGTCGCTCTAAGGCTAAGTTCTTTCCATTCAAACATTATCCTCTCACTTAAATTCTATCTCTCTCTATCAAACATTATTCTTTTTTTTGTTCCTCTCCGCGCACCCATGGATATATGCCAACATTACCATTCACGATCGTATTGTGGGACTTCATACCATTCCCGGTCTTT
Source organism: Toxorhynchites rutilus septentrionalis (assembly GCF_029784135.1). NCBI lineage: Eukaryota > Metazoa > Arthropoda > Insecta > Diptera > Culicidae > Toxorhynchites > Toxorhynchites rutilus. Next base: position 220,646,526 of record NC_073746.1, read on the forward strand.
TATATCCGTTTTTAACGAACCGGAAATCACCATCATCGATACCAAAATGGCATCGGAATACGATATTCGACTTCCGCTGGTAAGCCCATATCGTATGGGGTTTCCTTTTTTTTTTAGCATTCAATACTACCATCAGCAAACCGGAAGTTGAAATAAGATTATATATTATACTAGCTAACCCGGCAAACTTCGTCCCGCCCATTTACTTGATTAATTCTCGAGTAATGCAGAAATTTGTATTTTATTTGTATGGCAGCCACCCCTAAGAGAGGGGGGAGGGGTTAATTTGCTTGATTAATTCTCGGGTAATGCAAAAATTTGTGTTTCATTTGTACGGCAGCCCCCTCTAAGAGAGGGGGAAGGAGTATCTTAACACCATAGAAACATTTATTGCATCCTAAAACCTCCACATGCCAAATTTGGTTTCATTTGCTTGATTAATTCTCGAGTAATGCAGAAATTTGTGTTTCATTTGTATGGCAGCCCCCCCTTTGAGTGGGGGAAGGACTGTCTAACCATCATAGGAACATTTATTGCACCCTAAAACTTTCACATGCCAACTTTGGTTTCGTTTGATTGATTAATTTCCGAGTAATGCAAAAAATTGTGTTTCATTTGTATGGCAGCCCCCTCTAAGAGAGGGGGAAGGAGTATCTTATCACCATAGAAACATTTATTGCGTCCTAAAACCTCCACATGCCAAATTTGGTTTCATTTGCTTGATTAATTCTCGAGTAATGCAGAAATTTGTGTTTGATTTGTATGGCAGCCCCCCCTTTGAGTGGGGGAAGGACTGTCTAACCATCATAGAAACATTTATTGCACCCTGAAACTTTCACATGCCAACTTTGGTTTCGTTTGCTTGGTTAATTTCCGAGTAATGCAGAAATTTGTGTTTCATTTGTATGGCAGCCCCCCCTTAGAGAGGGGGGAGGGGTCTCAAAATATCACGAAAACCTTCCCCGGCCCCAAAAACCCCTACATACCAATTTTCATGTCGATCGGTTCAGTAGTTTCCGAGTCTATAAGAATCAGACAGACAGACAGACATCACTCCATTTTTATATATATAGATTATGGAATCTTCGTTCATATATTGTTGATAGAACATAGGAGAAAGATCATTCATATGTTTTGAAACGGAACTGTAATTAATTAAATTAATCAACAGTCCAACAGTCCCAAACGGCAAAAAGTCAGGTGTTGCCACGTCACGAAAGTAACTGACTGACAACAAGTCAATTTAACTATAGAATATTCTACAACTGATGATTATTATTGGAAATTTTCTCAATTTTACTATAACATCGTTCAATTTTGTGTGCTTTATTCATGAAAAGCAAAACAGAAGTGTTTGTAGTAAGTCAAAATGTTGTTACGTCACACTGGAATGGATCGTATACTTTACGTGACGTGACAACAACTTCTGGAGACAGTTGATACTTCTCTATTTGTGGACCGATCTCAACCAAATTTTGTGGGTTGTTAACCCTTTCAGGACCATAAGGTTACGGTACCTTATTAAATCAATTTAGCTATATGTTATGAATCAATAGGCACCCTAAAAACATAATTTATACTAAAAATTCAAAAAACTTTTACCTTTTTTTTTGTTAAATTTATGGCACAAATATGTCCCTATGGTCGCTATTATGTATTGCCAGTAAAAATAATAAAAAGGTACATTCCGAAATATTAAAATAAAAAAATAATTTACAATGGTTACGTGAATATTTAATTAATCCATGATTTTTGCTTGGGACATCGGCGTCCCCGTGGTCGTGAAAGGGTTAACCTTCATTGTTTGCTCAGTGAAACCCAAGTATAAAAATGTTTGAACCTATGTTCATTTGATAAACTAAAAAAATGCTCCATTTTTGTGACGTGACAACGCTTCAAAATACCTGTTTTTCAAATGCTTGTTTCTCATAAATTACAGAATGAAACGTAGGGCTACCCACGGCTGTTCAAATAAGCATTTAATCACCCACTCAATGGTATATAGACATTGAAGTTTGGTTAAGCATGTGCGGAGATATCTCAAGAAACATAAAAATAGTGAAAACCTAAAATATTTTAAATATAATTATGTAGTTTTTTAAACTCGTCTCTCTCAAAGGTTGGTGCATAAAAATTAAATTTGTTACAAAAAAATTATGATATAACAAGTGCTTATTCAAATAACGTTTTCAATTTTCTCCTAAAACTAGATTTGAAATCTGGTTCTCTGGTGCATAACCTCATGGGAATGGGTCTATTGCTATCTCTTTTTGTTCTATTTCAGTTACTGAACGCACAAACACTGAGAGAGAGTAAAATGATTCCTCTCGCGAGCGATAAACCTCTACGCTTCGTATATTATGAACACTCTCCATATCCCCCCACTACATGTTTATTATACCCGCACCGATAAAAATGTTCTACTTTTCGGCTTGCTTTATTTTCAGTAATAAAAACATGGAAAAACACATTTTTATAAAACATTTGGTCAGTTATTTCGAAAACCAGTATATTGAACTGTAAGAAACTGCTTTTAAATTTTTGAAAACATGAAGTTTCCAAAGATACAATTGAAGTTTTCCTTAACATGTCCGTCTTACCCCCATCTCTCCTAGATGCAGCTTACATCTAGGGGAGATGGGGGTAGAGCAGTATGAGTGATTTGAATAGCTTAAACGAGCAGTATCTTCTGCGTAGAACGAGATACACACTACAATATGGCGCAACTTGGTCGAAACCACCCCGAATGGATTACTGATTGAAAACTAATTCATGTGAAATTGACGTTAATTTTGTAAAGGAGTGAGAGTTTTTCCATCTGGTTCTATAGTTATGAAACACCGGAATTTTTGTTTTTTGAATGTTTCGCGTCTGAACACAACAATAAAGTTCAAATGGTCAGCATTTTAAATGAAGATAGTTGTAATATCCTACACTATATACTTCAATTCAACCGATTAACATAACTCTGGAAACTCAGAAAAATGAGTGGTTCTATTGTTGTAAAACGCAGTGTACAAAACGTAGCGGTATTAAAAAATCTTTTTTTATCTTAATACAAACTTTCAAACTATTATTCGTGCTACACAATCAAAACATGAACAGTTTTCAAAGTAGAATTCAACAACACAAATACATCTCGTTGATTCAACCGGACGATATGGGTACAAAAATAATTAGCCAGGTATCTTTGAGGTACCTCAGTATATGTATATGTTACTGTAGTTACTCAGATTCAAAAATTGTTCATCAGTCGAACAATCTTCTTTTTAGAGAGAATAACAGTATACCACAATGGACTGCAACAAAATTTTCTCGTGTTGTATAATAATTTCGAAAAACGGTAAGAAACGTTCATCTGAAAAACGTTTCTTAACCGTGTCAGTGATTGAAAAACTTAAGGTTATGGGATGCATTGTCCTTTTAGATACTTCTTTAAAAATTCGCGGATCATGCCGTTTATCCTTAATGCGGTTTATCCATGCCGAACACAGTCCTTGATTAACAGAAATTCTATTCCGTAAAAAAATAAAATAAAAATAAAAAATAAAAATCATTTGTAGGGCGAGATTTGTGTTATTGCCCATGCACGTAGCACACTCAGTATGCAACTCTCCTTCAATACACCCGCTGTAGCTACAGGTTATTATCTCCTTATACCTCCATTATCTTCCTCTGACAACGTATAAAATCAAAAATACATTCTCCACCTCACGGTATGAAAATCGACGTGGTACGTCCTTTTTAACATTTTGACTAATCATGACTGAGATGGATTTACAAGCAGTTATCATATTTATCATGTTTTTTAGAGTTTTTGATCGTTTCAATGGTATGCTAGCAGTAAATTAGTTTTTAAGGTATTGAAACAATTCTCTTCTATCTTTCAAATAAAATAATTTTAATACCACTTCGTTCTGCCTGCGAAGAGGTAATAACGTTCAAAACTTTACACCCCAAACGTAACGCTCTAGTTTTTGAAATTTTGTATTAAAACCTTAGTACAGAAATGATAGACGTAGTCCTACGTCAAAAAGTCCGTGCGAAAGGAGAATTTTATGTACTCTAAGTGTCAGATGACAATCTGAGGAAAGGTTGAAATTTTGTGTGGTGCAATTCAGGTAGGGACATTATCATTATAAAAGATGTGAACATGAAGATACAGATCTCTTCTTTAATTTATTAACAAACGAACGGAACATTATTTACTATATCGACGAGGTCGAGTGCCTTCTCAAGTTTCGTGTTCTAAGTCGGATGCAATAATGTTACTCCACATTAATTTTGTGTTATTCAGTTTAATGACTAATTTGAAATAGTTCATTTCAGTAGTTCATTGTGAGTGTGTTATTTGAGCTAAAATGATCGATTATTTCCGATGATATATATATATATATATATATGTTTCTAAATTTTATTCCCTTATGGCACAATGTTCTACTGCCAAGCTACCAATAAAATTCAATCAAACAAACCCAGCTGTGGTCTCTATAACTGGTTTTGCCTACATTGCTGAACTGGCAGTTGCACCTACTATACGAAGCTATCGTTACTGGCACAAAATGGCACAATTATGGCGCAATTCAAGAAGTGTACAAACCAACACTGCAACACTTTGCTCCGGATGGACGGACGGACGAAAGTGCAAGTGCGTTTGTAGTGGCCGGTCGTTGTAGCATGGTCAGGGAGATTCGAAGCGTGGCAGCGAGTGTACCGAGGAAAAGTGGTTTTTTTTTCCTAAAGGCATCCCGTCTCGAAGTTTGATAATCAAGGCCGTATAGCGGTTTGGTTTGATCGCATTTGCGCTTACCTGAATGCTGATAAAAAGTTACTATCATACATCATACATCGTTTCTTGATGAATAATTATGAAATATGTGCAAGAATATCTATTCATGGGCCGCTAGTCGAAATGTTGAAAACATGTTTGTTTCCTTCAATTTATTCGTTCATTTCCTGGCAAGTATTTTTTTATTTTTGTGACAAAAAGGATTTTGAGTACATTCAAAGATATATATATATATATATATATATATATATATATATATATATATATATATATATATATATATATATATATATATATATATATATATATATATATATATATATATATATATATATATATATATATATATATTTTTTTTTTTTTTTTAACGAAAATTTACATGAAGTTGATATTTATGTTTTCCTGTTTTTGTGCTGAATAAAAAGCGCTTTGTATGCTATGCATTTGTTTTTGTATTAGTCGTTTGTAATACAAATGCTAGTTATCTGTATTGTGTTGTGTCTGACTTCAAGCAAATTGATTAATGTATTAGAAATCGAATACACGATCGGTTGTAAATCGAATACCCGGAGCCGTACGGCCAGAGTAAATGAAGCGTATCATTAATCACAAGAAAGAATCATAAATCAAAGTCAACCTAATTGCTATGACTAATTAAAGGTAAAGGTCGTAAAGCAGAAAGTAACACAACATAACAAAATCATACGTCGCCGATCGGCGATCGACGCGGGCATACGACGATCAGTTCAGTTTGATCGAGCGTATCGACAATAGATTTGGGAATCATACTTCATACTCCATCGGTGTACCAGTTGATGATGTTTACATAATCTCAGAAAATGTCATCAGCATCGTTGACGTTACGTGAACGATCGAAAATTTGATCCTTCCAAAACTGTTCTCGAATTGATATTACTTAACATGCGCGAATCAGCTGTACTGTAGAGTTGCAAAATTATCGTTATCACGTTGATCATCATCGCATTGGTCGATCTCCCCCGTAAGCGTGAAAAAGGCCGATTCTCTTATGTATTTTGTTTACGTTTATGTTGTGTATGCTCTCACGAATTACTGAGAAATCGCAGCGCAGCGGTTAGCAGCGTTGGGTCTGCGTTCCGCCACTGCAACTTCATTCATTTTCCGAACGTCGAACTGCTTGTACGGTTTGTTTCCCCAGCGGTCTTGGCAGATGGTTGATGGTGTCGATTGCACAATTTTTCGTGATTTATATCATAGTTTCGCCAGAGTTCGCAGTTTTGTAAGCGGGGAGGATCGAACGAGCACCGGTGCATCTTCTGATGGAGGTGTTCACATATCAGTGATTTGAATTCGTACAAAATGTGCTTTGGAAATGTAATATGTTGAAACAAAACCAGTGAATAATACGCATTTTAGTGAAAAATTGTAGGAAAAAAGTGTAATTATACGGAAAAAATGGTGATACCCGGGATCCCCTTCATCAAACTGATCCCCCTGTTGGGAGGATCAGCGCTCAAGGCTGCTCCTGCTGTCACTGGAATCACGGCCACCGTTGCAGCTGCCATCAAAACTGCTACGGCCATAGTGGGCGTTGGCAAACTTGCCATCATCCCGCTCCTGGTGGCATCCTTGGCGTACTACAATTACGATTTGTTCGATCCCGAGAATCGGCCGTTCAATGTGCAAAGTGTGGAACGAGAGTATGATTTTATCGTAGTTGGATCAGGATCGGCGGGGGCTGTGGTGGCATCCAGGTTGTCGGAGATAGGTGATTGGAAAATTTTACTGTTGGAGGCGGGAGGTCACGAGACTGAGATTTCGGACGTACCAATTCTGTCGCTGTATTTGCACAAAAGCAAGTTGGACTGGAAGTATAGGTGGGTTTATACATATCTGAACGGACAAACAACATTTCTTTTAGTAATTATCGTGGCCATGAACACTTTCTCTTCAAACGTATAGAATACAATATAATTCACAAGAATGTCAATCATTGTTTCACTGTTAAAATGTGATTTTTTCCATTTAAATGTACCAAATTTTCCAGGATGAACGGAACCATGGTCCGTTTGTTTCTCATCATAATCAGACGTAATCATCAACTCAGACGTACTTTTATGTCATGCTCAAATGATTTCGCACGTGTTGTTAAAGTTGTATCAATACGAAGATGTGTCAATTTCGACAGTTTCAATCCAACAACTTATGAAATTGGAGGAAGCAATTAATCCTCCAACTTCATACGTTGTTGGCATAAAACATCTGAGTTGACCATTTGGTTGTAAGAGAGCAACAAAATTATTTTAAAAATTTTATTGTTTCATATCTTCATCTCTTCATATCTATTTCATGTTATTCTAAAAATTGTTGGTGTACCGTTGGCGTTATTGAAATAAGTGTTGAATGTGTTGCTATGCCCGTATCTCGTCCGATAACTGAGTTAGCGTAACGCTCCGTCAATCTGTCTTAAGAGTTCTGAACATTCGGTATTGTCCTTCCGTAAGTCTATATGAACCTGGTTCGACTGGTCGCTAATGTCTGCAGGCTGATGAGCATGCAGTATTCAGTGTAATCTTGCAGACTCGCCGGGTCATTCAACGGGAGTTCAACCAGTAGGCAAGTCGAAAGCAAAAAACGAACTGGTTGTACATATTGCATATATTTTTAATCAAAGAAACAAGTAAAGGCAACTGAACGCTAGGTATACCATGACATGTCAAGAGAATTCCCAACCAGGGTAGATCCTTGACCGATCGGGAATTGAACCCAATACCTATGTCAGAACTAGTCACGGATTCTCAAGGGATTTCCCGCTTTACTAGATCCCCGATAACGCTCTGCAAATGCGATCGCTTTCGAATCAAGATCTCTGAGTAACCCTAATTAAAACCGATACTCCAGGCCCAGTAACTATCCCAAGGCATGTCAGGAGAATTCAGAAACAGAAACCCTCGATCGATCAGAGATTAAACCTGATACCTATATCAATATCAACCTTCGAATTTTCAAAGGAGTTCCAGTCTCACTAGATACTCGATAACGATTTGCTAATGCGATCGGTTTTCGAGTTCAGACAAATTCCTGCTTGCACTGAGGTTACGCGTATTCTGGAGCTTGCCCCTCAGAGTACATTCAAGGGGTGTTATTTGGCTAAGGAATCCCAACTAGATCCGATGAACAAAAATTGTCTTTAAAAAAAGGCGAGCTTAGAATCCATTGTCATTTCTTAGTCGCCGGCCGAGGTTGTTTGGATCCTACGACTTCTCCACATCATGTAAGGTGTTTTGATGTCAAGTGGAAGAGACTACTTTCCACTTGACCGTTTTTTTCTATTCCGGCACCATAGCAGAAATTCGTCTATATCAGGGGTTCTCAAACTATGTTGGGCAAGAGACCCCTTTTCCAGAATGAAATGATACCTCAGAACCCTATAGCCAAATTTATTTGGAAATCCTATCTGTAGTTTTTTTCATACTGAATAATTTTTTTTAAATTTAAAAACATTGCAGTTAGTTAAATGATTAAACTTCACATTATTTTCTCATTTTCTCCTCTCACGCAAAAGGTCACGAGTTCAATTTTCACTCCCGACGTCTTCCAAAAAATGGAAGTGATACTATGATACAGAAAAAAATTCTCATCATATTCAATAAAATAAATAGAGATAAAAATTAGTAAATATAATTTGTGATAAATAATTATTAATAACTAATTACTCACAAACTATAAAAACATTCAAATCGCAAACCTATCTATCCGCAACTACCAAAATATCAAAATACAGTTCAATATTGGTTAGTTAAAACTTTAAATCTCCGCGTTTGTTGATTTTTAAATGGTTCCTTTGGTTTCGGGTTGTTTGTAACCACACTGAAGCCTTTTTTGATCAAGTATGATGATGAAAAAACGAGACCATATTTTTCAGCAATGTCGCACAACCCAGCATACTGGGTTCCAATATTGCGTTGTAACCAAAACTTATGACAACCTTGGTTGTATTACTGCTTGAGTTCATCATCTGTGCTGATGATAATCAACTTTTCTTGTATTATCACCTTGACTCATTTCATGGCTGTGATATAGTTAGGATTTATTATCCATTAAGGAATTTGAAACTGTTGAAGATCCAAAAACATCTTAGTGAAATCCTTGTGTAATGCGTTCAAGTGAGGAGCATATGATAATATAACATGGTCTTGAGCTTTTGTGATAATTTTGACAAATGCGGAAACTGTGAATATCCTTTTCTTTTCTGCTATTTTATTTTTGAAGTGTTGTTAGTAATGCCGATATTATTAATATTGTTGCAATATAGTTTGAATTGTCACCTTGCAGCTGAAACACAAATTCAAAAAAGGTGAAAATCTTGCTAAGCAAGGGCCTCTTAGTGTTCAGTGAACTCCAGCGCGGAATTCGAGAGGCTATATTACGGACTAAGAGCAACTCTGCTAGAGAAATTACCAAGAGAAACGGAGATTGCAGGTATGAACAACACTATCGTTAGAAACAATCACACAGTAGGAGCCCACGCTTGAGTACGACTGCCGCTGATTTCACTATCGGAGTTCAACGGAGACTACAAAGGGTGATTGTTATTCAACATACATATTGTTATTCAACTACATACGTGTCATTAATCCACGAGTCGGAGGAACTTAATGATGTTCAGAAGTTCCACTATCTCAAGTCAGCGCTAAAAGGGGAAGGGGCCAAACTCATCGAGTCGCTCGCATTAACAAACGATAATTATGCGATTGCGTGGAATACGATCACGAAGCGGTATTATAATGAGTACTTCCTGAAGAAAAGGCATTTGCAGGCGCTTATGGAGTACCCAAAGGTGGAGAAAGAGTCATCATCGGCGATTCATACTCTGATCGACGAATTTGAACAACGGTTAAAGATCCTGAATTAACTAGGGGAGAAGACTGAACATTAGGGTGCAATGATAGTGCACTGGATGTGTTCTAAATTGGACATGAAGACGCTTCAACTATGGGAGGATTCTACTACCGACAAGGAAAAGAATGGTTCAGTCTGCTGTTGTTGCGGGGACTCTCATATACTAGGTCGATGTAGCAAATTCATGGGGTTGACACTGAAGGAGAAGTAGCAGCCTAAAGTCTGGACATTGGGTACGAAATTGCAGTTCAAAATTCAGCTGTCGTGATTGCGAAAAGAAACATAACTCACAGATTCATCCCGGATTTACAATGAGCAGTAACAGTAACGAAAAAAAAAGATAAACCGGTTGGAAAGTTTAAGAATAAAAAGAACGACAGGACGGTAGCAACAAATTTAGCGACTAACGAGGTTGAATCTGAGAATCAAGGAGCGGTTGGAGCATACGACGTAGGGACTAAAGGCAATAATGTTTCAAGCGTATTCTTATCTACGGTTGTTCTGGTCATACGGGACCAATATGGAGGGAAACAGCTGGCACGAGCATTGCTTGCCAGTGGTTCGCAAGCGAACGACTATGTCAGATACTCGGTCAAAAGCGACGCCTGATAAATATACCAGTTAGCGGAATTGGTCATTTGGGAACACAAACAAGATTCATGGTGAACACTACAGTTAATTCAAGGGTTCAGGACTACTAAGTGGGGATTGAGTTTCTAGTTCTCCAGAAGGTTACGCCAGAACTGCCGTCGGCATACATACCCATTGCCCATTGGAAGATCCCTAAAGGTATTCAGTTGGTTGATCCGAATTTCAACGTTAGTAGTCGGGTCGATATTCTGAATCCTGTACGAAAATGAGATGTACCGAATCACACTAGGACAGGAGCTGTCTATGCTAATCAATTCAGCATTCGGATGGATTGTCACAGGGAGAACTTCAAATGCGCATAGTAACGTGGTTATCTGCTGTTTGGCGACAGTGTCGGATTACTTGAATATACAATCACAAAAGTTTCGGGAGATCGAAAATAATGAGGAACGAGTGGCTTGGTCAGATGAGAAACCAGACAGTGAGAACCATTTCCAGAATACATTCAGAAGTACAGAGAATGATCGGTATATTGAACGTCCATCAAAGCAGGTCAATTTCGACCATATGGTGCATAAATCTCGCGCGTTGGATCTATCGTGATTTCATGGATTGAAAAGGCAGATAGAACTTAATTCGGAAATGTGTTTGCAAGTCATTGCAGCACCAGTTACGAGTAGACCACTTCCATCCCCTACTAATTCAGAAAACCGTCTCATTGAACTCATCTTCTTCGTCTACCTTCACAGAATTTGAAGCGCTAACCCCGGCGCTTTTTTAGATTGGCTCAGTCATGAAAACCCTTCCTGATCTTATTTTCATAACAATATCCACAAACCGCCTTGACCACTTCCAACAAACACGGCAAATGTTCCAGCGTTATTGGCAGCGATGGAGCAAGCAATATCTTACGCAGCTGCAGGTCGCAACAAAGAACTCTCCGTTCAACCCAATTCAAATGGAAGTCATCGCCGTGCTACGAGAGGACAACCTACCACCACTCCGTTGACCATTGGTGAGAATCATTGGATTGCATCCTGGTTCGGCCGGTGTCGTTCGAGTAGTAACAGTGAAGACGGCAACAGGAGTGTATGAACGGGCAGTCAATCGAATTTGTCCTCTACCCCTCGATGAGATGGATCGACGAGGTCCAGAGATTTTGAATTTGAAGTAAAAGGCATCTACTTTATTGTAAATTTGAATTATTGAAGCTAGTTCAAGGGGGCCGGTAATGTAGCATGTTAGATTGAATTCTACGCGAACCTTATACCGTTCTGAATCATATTTCGGACACTTTGTTCTAATATCTTGAAATGCTTAATGCAGAGTTGAAGTGAAGTTGAATAATTAGAGGACAATGTGCAACTGGATGAACTTCTAACATTACCGTGTATCCTGGTAATTAATCAACCTGCAGTGGCCACAATCGTGTCCTGGGATATGTTGTATAAAGAAATAGAACCTGCGAAAAAGTTTTTTGTATGCGTTGGGTACCAATTTGTAACGTTCAGTGTCAGGACGACTAATCGATCTAAAAATTCTACGCACATGAAGAATAACAGCCCGTGCTGTTCTCGTCCCTGGGCTAAACCACTTCGCTTAAGCGCCAACGACCCTCGAAGAGGATCGATGCGAAGTAGCGTGTTACTTTGCCCGCTAGCTCTCTCAGGGCAGGTTAAGTGGACGCAAAACCACTTCTAGCACAACTCAAAGGCTCACCCAAAAATTCCCACACTAGTGGCCAGGTGGAGTTATTGGTGTTGGTTTTAGGCGTCATGATGGCCAGTAACAGAGCACTCTGCGATGTCGGGTCGTTCAAGTAGTGTGCGTAGTAGCTGTGCGGCGAGACTCGTGATGGTCGATGATGAATTTTCACTTCCGGTTGGCTAGGCGTTTACAGTAGGATGATATCATCGATACGCATTGATGGATGCCGACGATGATTGCAAGTCGGTTGATCACAGTGTTGGTTACGTGATGATTGTGAACTTTCCAGGTTAAGGATTTCTGGTCCTCTAGATAGGCGACGAATTTCTGCTCCTTTAAATAGGCGACGAATGTCTGCAACCTTGGAATAGGCTACGACCCTATGAACAACCGTCGAAAGAGTCGTCCAGAAAAAACGGTGAAAACGGTGTCTGTCGAGCGGTGGTTCGCTAGAAATCTCAGGCTGCACACTTCGCAAGTGGTCTTGATAACGTGGTCAGTCACTTACACGTGGAAATCTATCTGGATACACCAGAGAAAAATTGAACCAAAAGAAAAAAAACCTTCGTTTGCAGGTTATAGCCTTCAAACGAACACAACAAATCACCATGGTTGTACTATTAGATTTACCATTTACAACCTACCTGAGTTTGTTCAATTTGATCAATCGCGACTCAACTCTTTACAAGAGAGAACTAAATGATGTGTGGAACACTTTTCTAAATTGAAATGTCATTTACATTCTACTGCACGTGAATTATTACTTTGACTTACTTTTCAAAGTCTGCTACTCCCACACACGTCGATTTATCTCGAGAATATTATGGAAAACTATTCTTAAACTTTGACTGTTCCACTCGGAACTCAATTTGTAAAGAGACTTGATATAACTTAATGTGACACAAAGAGCCTCAATTCGTACCGCGAAACAATAGATATTAATCGTTCATTTCACACAAATATATCTGCGTGTGAATGTTATGTTGCGCTACTAAAAGATGTAACTCGTGCGACAAAATCGTAACGCACAACAGTTTCTTCGCTAAACTTTCCGTACGATTACTATTACGACGGATTAGTGCGATGAATCCATCATCGTACCCCCCGACGCAGTTGTTGTAAATGATGAGTCAAAATGAGCAATAGCAGCTTATCATTGTTTTGATTTGATGGTGAATAGAAACAGGATTCGAAGTAAATTAGATTTTCATTATGAAATAACTAATTATTATAATTGAGAAACCTACTTACAGACTACAAATTAAATTACCCTATCATATTAAATTTATTTGTATAAAAATTCCTGGTACGAGACCAATTGTAAGTAACTAAAATTTGTTATCCTAAAATAGTTCGAAATGTGGAATTAATTCGAACCAATAAATTTACAGCTTTGAGCTGATTTCATCGGGAACCTTGGTGATTTCTTCTACGAAGACCTCCGAACAGTAAACCCCACCCCAACGACGTAACAATTACTGAAATGTTACAAAAAATTCATTGAAATGGCAAAGCGACAAAAAAATGAGGAAAAGAAAAAAAAACTAACTTCAAACGGGAAGAAAAAGAAACCCAAACATTAGCAAAGGAAGAACGGATGGAGTAGAAAGAAAAACTTTGAAGAACTGAAAAGACAAAAAAAAGCTGCAAATTCAAGAATTAAGAAAGAGAAATTGGTACTAAAGGATAATGACAAAACAGATGTAACTATGTAACAAACCAAAACTAAGAATTAAGATTCATGCTCTGATGCCTTAAATTATTTTATTAATTTGAACAACAAATAAACTGAATTCAAATATATAATTGTCCTTGAAGCAATATAAGCCTTACGGTATTTTAAGCCATGAAACATCAATAAAGGACAAACATTTTGGGGAAAATAAAAATATCATAAAAGAGGTTGTTTAAAATTATTTCAAGCCAATCAAAAAACAATTGATTGAAGTTCTATTACAACTTAACCAGCTATCAATGGTTGTAGACAATTTTCAAGATATTTGTGTGTGCATGGAAGGTTGCAGCACACTTTTGGACAGCCCAAGCCGTTGTTATTTTCAGATGTTTGATCAGTTTATAGTATTAGTAGATTTCTGTACAATCTAAATTGTGCCCAAAACCACAAGAAACCATTATGCAAACAGAATGTCTAAAATTTTAATTCAATCTGTCCGAAATTTGATTTTTTTTTTATAAATAGTGTCCGAAGTTTGATTCTTCGCTTCATTTGAAAAGCATTTTATTCGATGATTGTCTTATGTTTTCAACCAAATTAAAGCTTAAAAGCATATTGAACTAATTAATTAAAAATATCAACCAAGTAGTACCTGTGCATAATGTTTAGATCTATTTTCTGCATCATATGCCTAAAGCGTCCCTAATACGCGAAATTAGGCTAAATATCGTAGTAGGTTGAATTTTTTCATAGCAACGTAGTTTTCATAGTTACATGTGATTCCAGTAAAGACTTTCAAAAAAGAACGGTTCAGTTTGTTTTTTCGTCCAGTCACATCAAGAGTAATTATATGAAATCAAGACCTTTGTGGAGAATTGTATCCTGCCTTTTTTCCCAACCAACGAATCAGGATAATAATCAATACACGTCAAACTACTTTCACCTTCCTTAATGTTCCGGTTCCGGATTTCCACCTTCTTCTTTTTCTTTTGCTTCCTCGTCTTCTTCTTTTCTTCTTCTTCTTCTTATTCTTTTTATTCTTAAATGGCACCAACGTTCCTAGAGGAACCTGGACCTCTTAACTACATTGGCTGAATGTTCAAAGATGAACCAGCCTTCGGCTGAAAATCTCTTCCATATAGAAAGAAGGAACATGGACTAAAAAGTACCGGAATTTTTCAACAGATGGCGCGACTAAAAAAAAGCAGAGTGGCACTGAGGCATATTGAAAAGACTTAGGGCTATACCAAGTATATTGCCCTCGAAAAAAAAATGTAGAGGAATTAATACAGATTTTCCCGAAAACGATTGTCTTTTCCTGGGATCCCAGGACTTTTCAACCAATGTAGTACTTGCGTCATTTTTATTAGTACATACTAAGTTGAGATTAAGTGGCAAGCTCTAGAATACGCGAGATACGTTGAGATTAAGTGGCAAGCTTTAGAATTTCTTTAACGAAAAATTCCCTCGACCAGAACGAGAAGCGAACCCGAACCCTCGGAATGTTGGATGTGACCCTAACTGGAGAACAATCAGCAATTTGTTAAAAAATCCAATGCATATCTTCAATAGTATATATCATAGTGTTCAGTAAGCTTTTGTGATTCTTTCTGAAACCCAAATGTTGCTTCTTGGCGTTTGGGGAAATCGGTGTTATTTTGGATACTTGAGCGGTCATTTGATTGGATACTTGAGCGATCATTTTATTCCGTCATTTTTTCATCTCAGTCATTATTTTGTAGATTGTGTACGATCGACCAATATACCCTTCTAAATATTATAAAGTCCTGTATAAAGTATTTGTTGAAGTATGTCATGATTTTTTCCATTTTTTAAATATTGTAACTGCAAGGAGGCTATGGAAAATATAGATTCGCTTGGAAACCGACAGAAGTCAGACGTCTTTTCTTTTCCCGTGAAGAAGCCAAAAGAAAATCGAAAATTTGGAAATTCTTCGTTTTGTGACGACATCTCTCAAGTTTTCTGGAAAACCATCCAATACGCAGCCATCAAATCCATTCTCGACGGTGTGATTCACCACAACAAGAATCTTTTGGGCCGTCGCATACTGACGGTGGAAAACCCTTCGATCAGGAACGGGTAAGCCCCATCATTTGGTCCTTCGAACCGGATCGAAGGTTCCCCCGACCAGAAGGGCAGGTGTGGTGAGTACACCATTTTGTTTGCAAGTTCATTTGGTGGTGTTGGGTGGCAAGTAGACTCGCGTGGGTGGTATGCCCGTGTCGGGAATAATTACGTTCGTTTTTGTGCACCATCCTCGAGTTATTCGTTCGCCTAAAAAGTGGTAAACCGTGACGGGAAGGATACATTCGTTCGATTTTTACCATTTTTCGATATCCGCGTCGTGTAAAAGACATTACAACGCACAATTTACGTTCCAATCTTCCGAATTTTGATTCCGTATATTCGATCTGTGGTGGTAGTGAAGTGGTGATAGTGTAGTGAACCAAGATGTCCAGACCAGAGAAGAAGTTGGTCGAATGCTTTATGAAGCGCAAAGCACTATTCGTCGTTCGTTCCAGCATAGGCGTTTTTGGGATACCAGTTCTCTGCGTTGACAAACGGACATCTTGGAAAATGCTGGACATTGGAATAACAAATGGTTTTCTGTTGAAGTGTTCATCAATAATTTTGACAACCAGAATGACGTTTTCCAGATTCCGATTCGTGTTGAAGCGTTGGACAGAGTCTACAACGAATTCATTGACCTGCAAACGGAGATCGAAAAGTATGATGATCCTGAGAAGTTTGAGGAGCATATGCAAGAACGAGCAACGTTCGAGGCGCGATACTGTTCGGCTAAAGGTTTTTTATTGATGAAACGTTCCATAGATCACAACCAACCAGCATTGAACACGTCTTTTACAGCCAATCATCCTCCAGCGAATTTCCACCTGCGATTACCCAAGATTGACCTTCCAAAGTTTGACGGAGATTTGTCTAGATGGCTTTCCTTCCGTGATACGTTTACATCCATGGTCCATTCCAATGCGGATATTCCGACAGTAGCGAAGATGCAGTACCTCTTACAATCACTGGAAGGAGAAGCTCATAAGCCATTCGAGTCAACCGATATAAGTGCGGATAATTACGCATTAACTTGGGACGCTTTATTGAAGCGTTACGACAATAAACGTTATTTGAAGCGTCAGCTATTCCGAGCTTTGTATGACCTCCCGCCACTCAACAAAGAGTCACCCCAAGAGCTGCATGACCTGGTTGATGATTACCAACGGCATGTCAAGGCTTTAGCGAAGCTGAACGAACCAGTCATCCACTGGGACACACCGTTAATCAACCTGCTAAGCTACAAACTGGATTCAACAACCCTCCGAGCCTGGGAGGAGAAGACTAGTAGCGCTGATGACATCACTTACGAGGAGTTGGTTGATTTCTTGTACCAGCGGGTCCGAATGTTGAAGTCCGTCGTCACCGATCTGCAGCAACGCTCCAATCAAGTCGGCCAAGTCAAGGTGGCCGGTTCCACACCAAACCAGAAGAAGCCATTCAAGATGGTATCCAATTCCGCCACGACCGAAACTAAGAGTTTCATTCCGCATTGTATTGCTTGTCCAGAAAACCATTTGTTATTCCAATGTCCAGCATTTTCCAAGATGTCCGTTTGTCAACGCAGAGAACTGGTATCCCAAAAACGCCTATGCTGGAATTGTTTCCGTTCTGGACACCAAAGTAGGAATTGTACGTCCAAGTATGATTGCCGAAATTGTCACCAGAGACACCACACGCTGCTGCACGAATCTGCAGTCCCGAAAGCACAATCCACTCCAGTTGTCATGTCTGGTCAGTCATCCCAGCAACCGAATCCACCCACGTTGACTGTTGTCGAATCCCCTGGATCAGCGAATCCGAATCCCCAAGTGAGTTTGTCGGCACAGTCATATCAGTCCACTGTCCTATTGGAAACGGTTAACCTCCTTGTCGTAGACCAGAATGGCAAAGAGCATCCTGCTCGCGCGCTCCTAGATTCGGGATCAATGTGCAGTTTTATTACGAAGAAATTATCCAATGTACTCAACCTCCGCCGCACGAAAGTTGACATCGCCGTGTCTGGAATCGGTGAAGCATCGAAGCAGATCAAGCGCAAGTTGACTGCTACGATTAAATCCAAGTTGCTTTCGTATAGTACAACTCTCGATTTTCTGATTTTGAAGAAACCCACAGTATGCCTGCCAACTACGCCGATTGATATTTCCTCGTGGCAGTTCCCTGATGTTCCGTTAGCCGACCCACGATTCCACATTCCAGCCGACGTTGACATGATTGTCGGTGGAGAAGTATATTATGACCTGCACACCGGTTGTAAGATTTCCTGCGGCGAAGGAAAACCTGTATTCGTCGAAACCTCGTTCGGATGGACTGTTTCTGGGAAAGTAGTCATCCAATCACCCGATGTTCCACGTGTTTGTCACCTCACCACTGTAGACCGAAACCTGGAACAAGCCCTCCAGAAGTTCTGGGAGCTAGAAGCTGTTGAACCCTGCTCCATGTTATCCGCTGAAGAAAATTTCTGTGAAGATCAATATGCCACTACCACCACTCGCGATTCGTCGGGTCGTTACGTTGTGTCCTTGCCACTCACCCGCGATCCGCTCGTCACTCTCGGCGAATCACGTTCAATCGCCGAGCGTCGCTTCTTGAACCTTGAAAAACGACTTGAGCGAGATCCAACCACCAAAGCTGCCTACTGCCGCTTCATGGAGGAATACGAACGCCTAAACCACATGAAGAAGCTCGTGGATCCAGTAGACGAAACCAAGCCACACTGTTTTCTCCCACACCACCCGGTGTTCAAGGAATCCAGCACCACTACGAAGGTTCGAGTTGTGTTCGATGCATCCTGCAAGACGTCTTCTGGATTCTCTGTGAATGACCTGCAACTAGTTGGACCCGTCGTTCAAGATGATCTGCTATCGATCCACATCCGATTCCGCATCCACCAAATTGCATTCGTCGCCGACGTCGAAAAAATGTATCGACAGATCCTATTGCGTCAGCCGTTTCGTCGATATCAGCTCATCCTCTGGCGTCCTAGTCCAAACCAGCCAATTGCTACGTACGAACTGAACACTGTAACGTACGGTTTCGCGTCATCACCATTCTTAGCTACACGCACCCTTCAGAAAATCGCGCAGGACGCAAGTGATATCCATCCAGCCGCATCCGCGGTAGCCCAGAAGGATTTCTACGTGGATGATTTCCTGTCTGGTGCCGACACCGTTGAATCCGCTATCCAAATACGCCAAGAAATGACTGCCATGCTTTCAGCAGCAGGTTTCCCGTTGAAGAAGTGGGCTTCAAACTCACCAGAAGTCCTAGTTGATATTCCCGAAGAAGACCTAGCCTTTGCACCGTACCATGATCTCCAGGACGATCAATCCGTTTCCACACTCGGACTCATCTGGGAACCGAGAATCGACATGATGAGTTTCAAGGTTCAATTTCCACTGCCAGCATCTGTTTTAACTAAGCGGAAGATTATGTCGTACGTGGCGCAGATTTTTGACCCACTTGGCCTGGTGGGACCAATCATAGTCATCGCCAAACTCTTCATGCAGCGTCTATGGGCATTGAAAACCGAAGCTGGAGTAACCATGATAGCCACACTCAATTCCAACTTTTCCGATAAATTATTCAGCCGATACTCCTGCTTCAGCAAACTTCGTCGATTTATTGCATACTGGATGCGATATTTCCGTGCCCTGAAAGCCGCCGTCAAGACCACCATCGAACCTTTTGAGACCTTAACAACTGACGACCTCCGTGATGCAGACATCGCCCTTTCTCGGCTAGCCCAGCGCGAATCATTTCCAGAAGAAATGTCCAATCTTATATCCGGGGAACGTATTCCTACATCGTCAGCATTGAAGTGGTTGCAACCGAAAGTCAGCAAGGAAGGTGTCATCCGAGTTGGTGGAAGACTCGGCAACGCCCCCGTGTCCGAAGATGTAAAGTTCCCAATTGTCCTCTCGTCGAAGCACCGGTTATCCGTCCTGCTAGCCAAGTACTACCACCATATGCTGCTCCATGCCGGTCCCCAGTTGATGCTTTCTTCGATTCGCCAGAAATTCTGGATCATCGGTGGCCGTAACTTAGTTCGCCGCACGTACCACCAATGTCACACGTGGTTCCGCAACAAACCCACCCTGGTGCAGCAGAGTATCGCCGACCTGCCTACAACAAGAGTGACTCCGACCAGACCATTTGCCGTATGCGGTATTGATTACTGCGGTCCCGTATATATCAAATCTCCGGTGCGTAACCGGACTCCTACTAAAGCGTACATCGCAATATTTGTATGCTTCGCTACACGTGCCGTCCATATCGAGCTTGTATCTGATATGTCAACACCGGCTTTTATGGCCGCTCTCCGCCGTTTCGTCGCTCGCCGTGGAAAGATGAAGGAAATCCACAGCGACAACGGCAACGCCTTCAAGGGCGCAGCAAACGAACTGCACCAAACCGAACGAAAGCAGATCCTCGACTGGTGTGCAGAGAACGAGATTATCTGGCGTTTCATTCCTCCGCGAGCACCACACTTTGGAGGGCTGTGGGAAGCAGCCGTTAAATCAGCTAAGCATCACCTGTTACGTGAAATCGGCAATGTAAACGTTGGCTACGAGGACATGTGCACTTTATTGGCCCAAATTGAAATGTGCCTGAATTCGAGGCCCCTGGTTCCAATTCCAACCGATCCTTCAGACCTGGAAGTCTTAACTCCAGGACATTTCCTGATTGGAGCCAGTTTCCAAGCCGTTCCGGAAAACAACTTGTGCGACATTCCGGATAATCGTCTGACGCACTTTGAGCTCGCTCAGAAGCGATTCCAACGAATCTGGTCCAGATGGGCACCAGAATACCTCCAGCAATTCCAGTCACGCGTTACAAGGTCCAAGCCACCAGTAACCATCAAACCAGGTGCCGTCGTGGTAATCAAAGACGACAATCTACCACCAATACAATGGCCGCTCGGAAGGATCACTAAGGTTCATCCGGGCAAAGACGGAGTGGTACGTGTCGTCACCCTGAAGACTGCATCATCCGAAGCAATCGTCAGACCTGTGGCGAAGATTGCGCTATTACCAACAGCAGAAAATCATCATCCGGATCCTGAAAAATGAGACCTGGTAGAGCACGCCAAAATTTGCTCGATGCCTTCGTGGGAACCAAGCAGGTAATTGCGGTTCCAATACGTATCTTTATCTTGTCAGGTCTACCTGGTCTTTTCAATCCCCAGATGACGATACCCTGGGCTACTTATAACAATCTACATCGAGTTCAATTCCCGGCGAACCATAACAAACCGATCGTTGCCGGCAAATCACGTGCTTCTGTTGCGTCTTCACAACAACTGAGACTAGTCTCGAATCTTTAAATATTTAGTTTAAAAACAACGACAACATTGTTAAGTAATAGAATTGAACTAGCTAAACCAGTTCAAGGTGGCCGGAATGTTGAAGTATGTCATGATTTTTTCCATTTTTTAAATATTGTAACTGCAAGGAGGCTATGGAAAATATAGATTCGCTTGGAAACCGACAGAAGTCAGACGTCTTTTCTTTTCCCGTGAAGAAGCCAAAAGAAAATCGAAAATTTGGAAATTCTTCGTTTTGTGACGACATCTCTCAAGTTTTCTGGAAAACCATCCAATACGCAGCCATCAAATCCATTCTCGACGGTGTGATTCACCACAACAAGAATCTTTTGGGCCGTCGCATACTGACGGTGGAAAACCCTTCGATCAGGAACGGGTAAGCCCCATCAGTATTTGATGTGCAACTTAACTCATTCCGCTTTTTTTTGCATGAGAAAATCATTCACTTGAATAATTAAATGAATTAATATATTATTCTAAGTATTGGCCACCGCTAGCCACTACTTTTTCCGATCATTCCAGTAGTTTGTGGATTCCGTTGTTGTGGAGAAAAGTTCACCTTTTGAAGCCAAGGATAAATCCAGTCATTTCTTGACACCCTGTTCTGAAGTAAAACGTATTCCACTCAAAGCGTTTCACATCGATCGAAACAATCGATGCGGGTGTGAACCATAATTCCCCATTCGCTATTTTCCAAATGGTTTTTGACTCGTACAGTAACATGAGGCCGAGCGTTGTCATGATGGAATATTATCGATTCATGTCTGGTCGTATAATTTGGGCAATAGCTCATTTCAAATGGATCCATTGTTGCATGTAGAAGTCTCCATTGACAAATTTATGAAGATTTAGCAGTTCATAGTGGATCATACCCGTTTAATCCCATCAAATACAGAGTATTATTTCAGTACTTCCATAAGCATTCGATGCGCTTCAGCTGCACTTCTCATCCGATGGAAACAGAAAGTGTATGGAATAAACATTTGTTTTTCAAAGATGGTTAATTTTAAATGTTGGCTAGTATCTGTGTTGGTTAATACTGACGCTCTATTTCTGAAAATGCTCTAATTGGAAAGAAAATGTAAATGTTGAAAACACTATCTAATGATACACAGTTGTTAATAGTTTTTTTCATCAGTTATCGAACTCGTTATGTGGAAATATTCTTAAAGATCATTAATTGATTGATTCCAAACCAGTCCCGTGTTAATTTAGGTAATCTCATTGTAGCTCTGTTATGTGTCCGGGTTCCTAACTCTGCGAGGGGCATACATCGATGGAATACATAGGTCAATCCCCGTCTGGTCCCTACGATAAAGGACTTTTGTAAAGACCATTTTCTAGCTGTCGTTCTCAGTGTTGACACTCTCCAAATTAGAAGCCCACTTTCGGCCCGGTGAGATTGGCGCAAGCCAGGAGGGAAATACAGTCCCCAGGGACCGACGTGAGGCTCAACGTGTTAAGCAACGACAGGTACGGAAGACAGTACGGCATACCAAAAACTTGACCAGTTCAAAGAACGGGTTCTTGAAATGATAATCTCCCTTTCTCAAAATGAATTTATTTGCCAGTCCTGGTTGGGCGATCACGCCATCAAACACCAATCTCCGCGACATTGAGTGTGTACTCGGAACTCGAGCGTAACAAGATAACAACAAACAATCTAATTCGCTTGGTTGAGACAAAATCATTTTCTTGCTTTTATTAAAATCAAAAAGCATGCATGTTTTGAATACTCTTTTAGCACTTCGTGTTGAAGTTGACCGTGTACTAACTGTCACGAAGCATGCACGAAAATTATTCAAATATTAATCTTCAAGAGTCAACTACTAACTCTAAACCGGTAGACAGTTCAATCATTCCAATCTTACTACGCAGGTGAATGAGTTTCAAAGGGGAACTGATAACGAAGACAAAATAGATCCGATTGGCCGTGTCTAAATTTAAACAAGACAAGTAACTGGTAAGGGGGTCTTCGTAGCCACATTGGTTGCGCGTTCGCTTAGTAAGCGATCGATCGTGAGTTCAAAACTCAGGACCCTCATTGACCATCTTTGTGTTGTTACAGAATAGCTACGTCCACGCAACAATCATCAGCGATGGAGATCGATCCACGGTCGAAATAAGATCGATTCATCCATACAACTGCTCTGCTCTGCAAGACACATCGGGCTGCTGTTCTATAAATAACTCAACAATGATCAATCAACTGTCTCCGCTGTCCGGTGGTCCAACTGGATAATGGAAGAACAGAAAGAATACTCTTACGCCTAAATGGCTACTGTGTGAATGTACCATATGTAATGATATAGAAGGAATACTGGCGTGTGTAATGTGCTAATTATAGATATGATAATCATGTGACATGTACACGATTAAAATTCGGCTCTGTTACAGCTAGATTGCTAATGAGCCTTAAATAAATAAATGGGATAAAAAAAAGTAACTGGTATTGAACTGTTCAAACAGGTGCGCTAATCCATTTCTATCCACTATCCTCTGAACGTGAACTTTCAGTTTTTGCAATGGTTGGTATATTTCATGTTAGTGGGTCAATAAACATTATGCATGACCTGGAAACCTTTTCTCTCACGCCGTTAGGGATGAGACTTAATCCGTAGCGGCGTATGTTGTGTATTGGCAAACTAACAAATTGTTGGCATAGAGAAACGGACATCGTATGCTTTCCTTTTCAAAGTGGAATTGTTTGTAGGAAGTGAATTTGATTTGAAATTAATTGCAATCGAAGCTTGCGTGTAACGCATGCACCGTGTAGGGGCAACAAATGGTGGAATGGTACGCTTACGGAAATTTCCGCATCCGTGTCGGACACTCGCTATTGAAGAAACGCATGTCATGAGCCCGAAATTGAGTGTAAGTTAAACGAAAAGTTGACTTCGTTCGTAGCTACAATGTACGTTACAATGTCGAATTGATAGTTCCCCGCAAGCGAAGCATAGCTAATCAATTACCACTTTCAAGTACTTGATGTGAAAAAAACTGACATTTGCGAAAAATCACATCAGTTAAAGCTTTAGCCGTTCGCGAAACAGGAGTGTGAGTAAAGCTCATCGAATCAAGCATAAAAAAACAATTTATGATTGCGGGGATAACCTACATAATTCGCGCTATGGTGACTAAATACTTGATTCTCTTACGCAAGCGAAACCAGTTTGCAGAGGGAAAAGGCTAATCCGCTTATGGCAAATGGGAAGAAGATCTGCAAGATCTGCAGTTTCATGATTTGAAGATCAATGAGTGTTTCCCACAATTCATTGGTTTTTTATAGGATGATGTCAATCGATGTTTAATGTTGAAGCCGTTTTGAAGCATTATCATTGATTGTATTTTTTGTACATTAATACTTTTGAGGGAATGATATTGACTAGAAAGAAAAGTTGCATCGCATTCTGTTTGCAGACACTTCTAGTAGAGATCTTGAGTTGCAGAGTTGAAAAAAAAGGAATAAGAAACTGTTAACTAGTGAAGGGGCATTTTTTTTGACATTATCTTTAATTAACGGTCCACAAAAAAAATCTCAAAAGTATATACTTCATATTCATGTATAAGCACTATGTGTTGTCATTCCCTTCCCATTTCCAGCAAAATTTCATACGGAAAAAATCACGAACTTACTGAATTTATTGTCTTACGTGAAAGGAAAACTCTTGAGCAAACGAGCGAAATTAGAGAATAACCGTGATAATATAATTTTACAATATGCCAACGCCGGGCTACGTGTTCAAGGATCTGCCAAGAATTATCTAAAAAGAGTGAACTGCGAGGTTATACCTCACCGCCATATTCCCCACACATTGTTATCTCAGATTACTATTTGTTCCGGTCTATGGTCCCTCGAATATTACTAATTTTTTTTAGTTTTTTTCTATTTTTATCTTTTACTAGCTGACCCGACGAACTTCGTCCCGCCCAAAATAGATTATTTGATTTGAATACTTTCAAACATCCACGTTTTCTTTCTAAGTGAACGTTAGTGAGTCTAATCACTTAACTCTTCATTGATTGATTACCCTTTGACTCTTTACAATTTCCTTTTACTATAAATTTTCTAGTACTTCTACAGAAATTCGTCCTTATAATATAAAATTATTTTCAGACACAATTCTCGTTCAAGATTCTTCAAGCATTTGGAAATAACATGTTTCTCCGTTGCATGGAAAACATGTTTGATGCAGAGAATAAAGGGTGTGTCACATCAAATCACGGAAAAAACGCTGTAGAAATTCGCCCAGTAGACCGATCCTTTTGAAAATTTTAGACAGTAAAATAAAAACTATTAAACAACTTTTGGCATTTTCTTTTTATTCATACTTCGAGCCCAAGCCCGTATGCTCGCACCTTCCTCTTTATCCCGTCAATAAGGTTCTGTACAACGTCAGGTTGTAGTTTTTTTTGAACAGAAATCCATTTTCTCTTGAAGTCCGCCTCCGATTTGACAACTTTTGGGTTCTTCCGGAGGGCCTGCTTCATAATCGCCCAATATTTCTCTATTGGGCGAAGCTCCGGCGCGTTGGGCGGGTTCATTTCCTTCGGCACGAAGATGACCCCGTTGGCTTCGTACCACTCCAACATGTCCTTTGAATAGTGGCACGAAGCGAGATCCGGCCAGAAGATGGTCGGGCCCTCGTGCTGCTTCAATAGTGGTAGTAAGCGCTTCTGTAGGCACTCCTTAAGGTAAACCTGCCCGTTTACCGTGCCGGTCATCACGAAGGGGGCGCTCCGCTTTCCGCAAGAGCAGATCGCTTGCCACACCATGTACTTTTTGGCAAACTTGGATAGTTTCTGCTTGCGAATCTCCTCCGGAACGCTGAATTTGTCCTCTGCGGAGAAGAACAACAGGCCCTGCAGCTGACGAAAGTCCGCTTTGACGTAGGTATCGTCGTCCATTACCAGGCAATGCGGCTTCGTCAGCATTTCGGTGTACAGCTTCCGGGCTCGCGTCTTCCCCACCATGTTTTGCCTTTCGTCGCGGTTAGGAGCCTTCTGAACCTTGTATGTACGCAGGCCCTCCCGCTGCTTGGTCCGCTGGACGAATGAACTTGACAAATTCAGCTTATTGGCGACATCCCGGACCGAACTTCTCGGATCACGTCTAAACTGCTTAACTACGCGCTTGTGATCTTTTTCACTGACGGAGCATCCATTTTTGCCGTTCTTCACCTTCCGGTCGATGGTTAGGTTCTCGAAGTATCGTTTTAGTACTCTGCTGACCGTGGATTGGACGATTCCCAGCATCTTACCGATGTCCCGATGTGACAACTCCGGATTCTCGAAATGAGTGCACAGGATTAATTCACGACGCTCTTTTTCGTTCGACGACATTTTTCCAAATTTACGAAAAATTGACAGTGAAGCATGGCCAACGTGATCTATACACTCTCTTATCTGATTATAAGCGAAAGCTGAAGATATAATTCCTAAAAATTAAATTTCTACAGCGTTTTTTCCGTGATGCAATTTGATGTGACACACCCTTTATTACAAAATAAAGACAGTTCAAATCGGACCATTCCCCTTCCTCGGGTTTAGGGCACACCAACACATTTGGCCTTCCATTTTTGTTTATATAGATAGAAGATATAGGAATGCGTTATTCCGTCTGAAAATCCTTTTCCACTTTCGAACACAAATCAATTTCATTAGCGCCAACATCAAATAGACTAACAACGCTTAGCTAATTGTAGAACATATGGGAATTCAATTTTCCGAATTTTCAGATTTTTCTCTCCGCTATATTGATCTACGGGAAGAGACTAATACAACGAAATATAGAAGAGTCAAATTGAACCATTCCTTCCTCGGGTTTTGCACTTACCAACACATTTGGACTTCCATTTTTATTTATAGATATAAGATATGGTAATGCGTTATTTCGCCTGAAAATCCATTTCCACTTATGAACAAAGATCAATTTCGATAGCGCAAACATCGAATGGACTAACAACGCTTATTATGATGTAAAGTTCGAACATGTGGGAATCCAATTTTCCGAATTTTCCGACCTTTCTCCAGGATTTTCCGAAAATTTTCCGATTTTTCCCTCCACTATATTGATCTACGGCGGGAAGAGAAGAATATAACAAAATACAGGAAGCTAAAATCGGATCATCCCTTCTTCGGGTTTTTCGCTTACCAACAGATTTTGCCTTACATTTTTATTTATATAGATAGATAGATATGAGATATGGTAATGCGTTATTTCGCCTGAAAATTCATTTCCACTTACGAACAAAGATCAATTTCGATAGCGCAAACATTGAATGGACTAACAACACTTATTATGATGTAATTTTCGAACATGTGGGAATTCAATTTTCCGAATTTTCTGACCTTCCTTCAGAGTTTTCTGAAAATTTTTCGGTTTTTCTCTCCACTATATTGATCTACGGGGAGAGGCGAATACAACAAAATAAAGAAGGCTAAAATCGGACCATCCCTTCTTCGGGTTTTCCGCTTACCAACAGATTTTGCCTTACATTTTTATTTATATAGATTTTTTTATTTATAAACCAGACTCGAAAACCATCGCATTTTCGTGATGTTCCAGAGGAATGCAGTGTATATTATGTATGCACTTTTTAGTTATGCTGCAAAAATGGACTATTTTGGTTTTTAATTGTTATTTCTTCTTTCGTCTCCTTATGTTCAGATTTCATGTAATTCACCTAAAATTCTACCAACAAAAACAATGCTTTCATGAATTTCTGTCTCGTAAAAGCAGCAAAAGCGACATTGAACCACTTCATGTATACGATTATTCGTTTGAATGAAATTGTACGTGGTGCACAGCAATTATCAACCTGCGTTCGCGTCCGAATTTCATAACGGCTATCACTGCGTATATGCTGTACCATATACATCTCATAGAGTAGGTGTGGCCAACGAACATAATGCCCAGAGAACGAGCACAAAAAAAACATCACGCGTGTCACGGCAATCGACGTATCGTAAAATTGTATGAAGTGCATTTCAGTTTACTTATTTTGGCTCCGAACAATACGGAGCCAAAATAAGTAAACGATCCAAACCGTGCTTTTGTGGCCACAATTATGTAATTAATTTCACGATGTTGAAGGAAACAGACGGAATGTGCTGTTAAACAGCGTAACAGATACTTCCATTGCAGTGATTGAAACCAACGTTGCGAGTTATGCTCACACGCGTATAACCTGGCGTATTTGGACAATAAATATGTTTGGATACAATAATGTTTTATTGAATTGTTTGCTTTTCTGCGTGGTCTGAACAATGTAGTTATCATCATAGGTTAAATGTAGCAACAGTTTCCTTATTCTTCATTGTTGATGGATTATTGCAATTTATTAGTACTGATTGTGAAGAATCATTGATAAATTCGAATTAAAAGTTCGATTCTTTATGAAACCAGATTTATGGACATTAATGCCATTCCAATAATGATCCAGAGTGAAACATGTCAGGTGTCTGACAGCTGATTATTTTTCAAAAACACTATATTCAAGAATGCTTAGAATTTGAAAGAAAAAAAACTTGATTGACAAACCAATGCTTACGATAGCGAATAATGAGGCAATGACAATTCTAGTTCCTCTATTTAATTGAATATACCTTGAAACAACATTGCAATACAACATAAATACAACAGCTTTGTCTTGCGAGTTCCGTTTACAACTTTGCAATTCGTTTTGATTGCTCTCATATGTTATAACTGTTCTAACTGTTATAATTGAGTGAAATTCACAATTGACTATACATATTTTTGAATTTACACAGAGTGTAGGCTACGACTCCCGGAACTCAACCATATCCTTAATTGTATACAAGCCGATCCATATTATTGACTAATTATTGAATAAATATATCGTTTTCATTTCACCATTCAATGTATACGCCACATATGAAAAAAAACTATTGTTGAAACGGGGTCTGAAATGCTAGATTAATTTTCAAGCCGTTCGCTCAACGCGACACAGTAAACCAGTTGATGGTATGCTTTCAAAACATGCGCATGAATAATTATGAACAATCCGTTCGAATGTGTATGCCATTGGAGTTCACGCAACCGGTGTCATTTGAATGTTGAACATCTTCTTCTTGAAGAAAAGATAGCTGAAAAAAGAGACGAATGGTGGTAGACATGAAGCTAAACAATTTAAAACTCAACACGCGAAAGCAAACTATTAGCAACCCCAATGCTACCCTCGAAGCGTAGAAGTCATTGGCATTGAATTTCATTCAGATTTACTGTTTTGTTTGCAAATTTCTTAATGTTGCGGATACACACGTGCTGTGTTGTGTTCATCATAATTGCCCCACAAGTGTCTGGGGATCCGGCTTGTGGTGATGCAGGTTTCAATGATTTTATAGACGGTAAATGTTTTTTTTTTCATTCGGTTCAACATGGAAACGTGTAAATCTTATTTGTAACAAAAATTCATTATTATGATTTAGCTATTCGTAATCACCTAAGTTAACAATTGTATCCTCGCATTTTTTTTCAATTGTATTACCATTCTTGGTTTTGTTCAAGTTGTATTTAGCTAGAAAACTAGTACGTATAGAAGCATTTTCGTTATTATATAACTCCAGTGATCGAACGAATATCTATCCTAGGCCGGTTTTTCGATATAGCCCTTTTTCTTAACGAGGAGGATTACTTTCAACGTCTGAAACTCAGTGACATCTATATATATAAAAATGGATTTCTGTCTGATTTTTGGACTCGGGAACTACTGAACCGATCGACATGAAAATTGGTATGTAGGGGTTTTTGGGGTCGGGGAAGGTTCTTATGATATTTCCAGAGTTGTCATACAAATGAAACACAACTTTCTTCATTACTCAAGAGTTAAACAAACAAACGAAACCAAATTTGGCATGTGGAGGTTTTAGGGTGCAATAAATATTTTTACGGTGGTTAGATATTTCGTTTTTTTATGTTTACGTTTATTTATGAAAATTTTCGGAAAACTCTGAAGGAAAAAGGGGAAATTCGGCAAATTAAATGCCCATATGTTCTACAATTGCATAGTGACAAGTGCTGTTAGTCCATCTGATGTTTGCACTAGCGAAATTGATCTTTGTTGGAAACTGGGAATGGATTTTAATGTAATGAAACGCACTCCTATATCTTCTTCTATCTATACCAAAAAAAAGAGTCGCCGGATGTGTTGATAAGAGCAGAACTGGAGGAAGGAATTGTCCGATTTAGGGCTGTTTTTATTCTATATGAATAAAGTCTACGATTGTACGAACTTGTTTGAGGAAGATCAAGAATTTTCCCTAGAAAGGGCTTTTTGAAATTTCCATTATTTACCAAGTTATAGCCATTTTAGTGATGCGGTATCTAGTCTAGTGTTGCCTTGACATAAATCTTCAAAAGCCTTTTTCTCAAAATAATTTTTTTCAATATGGCGTACACGATTTTTCAAGTTTCTACAAAACCGATCAATTCCATTTGGAATTGATGAAAATAAATCTTTATCAATCTCTTTATAACATGAACCAATAAAAAAAACTATTTTTTTCTATTTTTTTTAAATAACCAAAACCGAAAATCAAACATGATTCCGCGTGTAGATGTAATTTTTGCGTCTTCGATGTTAAGCATTTTGAGTGGATCGATTTCAAAATTCAGTTCTCGGAAGGTTATATTTCGGTTAGTGATTTAACAGAGAAGCATTGGAAAATTGAAATTATTGAAATAATTGTACTGGTGGGGTTAAACGGACAGTGGCCAGTGGGAATGAAATGGACTGTGAAAAGTCTGTTTATTTTATTCCTAAGGAATGCCCTGCATCTATCTATCAGCTTCCAGTTATAGCGCGTCAAAGATGGAGTCCACCGAGTAAGAAATTCGCCATATTTAACGTTTTTACTACCTGCGAGGTAAAACTGCAACGAAGGCAGCCGAAAAAATTCGTGTAGTTTATGGACCCGATACTGTAACGATTCGCACAGCACAGCGTTGGTTTGATCGATTTCGTTCTGGTGTAATGGATAGTCGAAGATACACCCCGTACTGGTAGGCCAATCGTCGTGGAAACCGATAAAATCGTTGAAATCATCTAAGTAGACCGGCATGTGAGCACTCGCTCGATTGGAACTGGGTATAGACCATAAAACCGTTTGGAACCATTTGCAGAAGATTGGATTCCAAAAAAAGCTGGATATATGGGTGCCATACGAGTTGACGCAAAAAAATCTTTTAGACCGAATCAACGCCTGCGATGCACTGCTGAAACGGAACGAACTCGACCCATTTTTGAAGAAGATGGTAACTGGTGATGAAAAGTGGATCACGTACGACAACCTAATGCGAAAAAAGTCGTGGTCGAAGCGCGGTGAGCCGGCCCAAACCATCGCCAAGCCCGGATTGACGGCCAGGAAGGTTTTGCTATGTGTTTGGTGGGATTGGAAGGGAATCATCCACTATGAGCTCAACTATGGCCAGACCCTCAACAGGTTCTCTACTGTGAGCAGCTTGACCGTTTGCAAATAAGGAGGGGGATAAAGAAGTTACCTTCTAAATAGCAACAAGTTTGCAAACAAAACGGCGCATATTTGACTTAAAGAGTGAAGTGGCGACTAGACGCGTTTCTTTGAGCTCTGTTCAAGATCAAGGGATGTTAAAGATAGTAGATCAAGCAGTGTTATAAATTTCGCGAGTTCGGCAGTGAGATTGTGCAAAATTCGCCGTGTTGCCGTGTTCTTCTCTATTACATATTTATTTTATTTCTTCATTAATATTTTACGTTATTTATTCCATTACCACTGCACAAACAGGATTCATCCAAAATTTTAGAATTTATAAAAATAATACAGGTCGGTCTCGATTATTCGGAGTATTGATTTACCTCAGGATTTTATTTTAGTCTCATCATTGCCCTAGATTAATGAAGAAACGGATGTGATAACTACTAACTGCTACTTGCCTAATTATTTTCTAGCTTTTAGTACGTTAAATTGTTTAACTTAAAAACTCGCGTATGAATAATATTTTGAAAGATAATACAAGTGACGAATATCGAAAAACGTAGTCAGTTTTAGCGAGTTTGAAAGAATTTCCTCGGTGATATTCTCAGGTTAAGAATATATCGTCGATTAGAGGAATATTAAAAGGATTTCTTAGGGACATTATCAGGTTGCCGCCAAAAATAACCTTGGTCTTTGCGATTGAATAAAAATATACAGATCGAGAATTTTTAAAGGAGTTTTTTATGATCTTCTCAGGTCAGGAAAAATATCCATGTACTACGCAAAATAAATAACGAAATGCATGACCGGTCCGATAAGAATGTATATTTTCTTCAAATCTCAATTTGCCGAATAGTTGAGAGTTCACAATTTTAGAATCACATCACTTACCACAGTGAATCCTGATTTTTCTTAACCATTCCCACTAACCACTATCCCTTCCATGATAAACGCTAGGGAATCACGCTATCGAGGCGACCCTTCTGGCCTTCGGGCGGCGAATATCATACTAACATTGCTTCCCTTCCCCTGGTGACTGTAAGGACGTGGCCGGCGTCGTTATTGACCGTTTAAAGGTCGAATCACCGAAAATTGCACAACGAGAATGATTTGCTAGTCCCAAGCGTCATTCTGTGTGCTCTTTGTGCAATTTGGTTGGTTCAGGTCAATCACGGAGAGCAACTACGAATTGTACAGTCTACCCAAGCTCAAGCTCAAGCTCAAAACAGCGCATATTTGACTTAAATTAGATAATTTAAAGTATGTTAAATAAAGCGCCAAATTTCAATCAGAAATACGACATTTCTTTTTCCCCAACTCTATATCATAGAAACGTTTACCGATCCCCAAATCCTCTATATGCTAAGTTTGATTCCATTTGTTTGATTAATTCTCGAGTTGTTCAGCAACCTTACCCCCCCCTTCTTTAGAGAGGGAAAGGAGTGTCAAACCACCATAAACACATTTATTACTCCCTAAAACCTCCTGTTGACGCGAAAATAAAACCTGAAAAAAGAAGAAAATATTAATGTAAAATGAATTATAAAATGTACACAAGCACAAAAAAACACAAATACTTACCAGACATATACTTACCCTGATCTACACGAAAAGCCTATAAAAGCCAGTTCTATAACTGTCCAAATAACACTTCCGCAATATCGTCAAATTGAATTACTTTTTAGTGTTCTCGAAAAGAAGTGATCTCTAAGTGATAAAAGCAAACCAAGTCGTTACCACCTCCATATGTCAAATTTGATTCCATTTGCTTGAATAGTTCTTGGGTTATGCAGAAATCTATGTTTCATTTCTATGGCAGCCCTCCCTTAGAAAGGTAGGAGGAGTGTTGAACCACCTTAGAAATGTTTCTTGCCCCCTAAAACCTCCACATGCTAAATTTGGTTCTATTTGCTTGATTAGTTCTTGAATTATGCAGAAATGTATGCTTCATTTGTATGGCTACTCCCCCTTAGAGAGGGGGAGGAGTCTCGAACTATCATAGGAACCTTCCCGACCCCAAAAACCCCTACTTACCAATTTTCATGTCGATCGGTTTAGTAGTTTCCGAGTCCATAAGAATCAGACAGCACTTCATCATTCTATTCTCGCTATGAATATTTATTATTCGTTCAATTTTTGTTTTATTGTTAAAAGATAGATGAACAAATGATGATATAATGGATAGTAAAAATGTTTTTTGTTTTATTTTTACGGAGCTCGATAAAACGTCCGAAATTCAGTTCTCTACACTAGCATACCCCCTTCAAATGCCCAAGAGAAGGCTATACTCTGAAGAAAGCCTGAATTAGATCAATATCCTGACAGTAAATTCAAGCAATGAGAAACGCAACATCTACTTGAATGTTCAAATTTCTTCATTCAGAAATGGTGATTTCTAAAACTGGACAAACCATGATCATATTTTTTTTAAGAAAATCGTTTAAAACATGAAAATTTGGATAATTGGAACATCTTATAGTATTATGGGGCTTTTCAACAAACCCAAACTCGTCTTAATCATATTTGATTTGCATGAAGAAAAATCAATTTGCATTTACAAGTTGCGTGAAACCCCCCTATCGGACAAACCAACATCATTTATTCTACTTCACCGGTCGATCTGATGTTTCGAGATAATGCAAAAATTAGTTTAATTTTTTACGAGAAAATGATGAAGAGCCGAATGGCGTACCTTTGTGACACCACCATTCCCTTTATGTGTTTATTCTTGACCGATGTTATATATTCAATTGCAACTCTCAATTGAATCAGACAAGAAAAAATCGAGGAAGTAACATTGAGGAAATACAGAAAAAAAATCCTTCAGGGAATTAGAAGTAACGGCTTTCACACAGAGATGTCGAGGCTCGTAACTTTGTACTCCTTGTATTATATATCGGGAAAAGCAGTAATGAATTATCATTAAACTTTTAGCTGAAATCCACCTCTCGGCATATTAACTTATATCAATTACTGTCAACATTAAGCTATGCGAGTGACCTTCACCAACATCAGCCTTCAAACACATCTTGAGGTATGAAGTATCACGCAAATGTGTTTCCACCCCAGCGCAACACACATATTACTCGTCTATTAAAAATGAAGGTATAAAGCGGGCAAAAACTGTTGCACCATACACCTTTTCCAAACGTTTAATGAGTTCAAGCACAAGCACTAGTCTGTTATTTGTGTAATTGGCTGGCAAAAGACGTGAACTGTGTGTGTCGCCGAGGGGATTTATGAAATATGCATGGGTGTGTTGATTAGAGCCAATTAAACCTCGGGAGCAAAAAATACAAAATACACAAATATTCGGGTCACAGATGATAAAACAGTATGAAATAAAACTCAGCAAAAAATAGTCGCACGTGTATACCGAAGGTGAATAAAAGAAGGACGAGAAAGTCGAATCTTTGATCATTTTATTCCAAGTCGAGCAACAAAAACATCTAAATCATTTTCGGAAATACTTAAAACCAAGTTCATTGCATCGCATGCCTCGATACCACTTTTACATTCCTGATTAAGCTTGTGCGCTAGTTCACGAACGCGGAGCTAACAGAGCGATTCGATACGTACAAGTCCAACTAATAATACGTTTGGTTTTGCTTACTCATGATGATGAATTAAATTTGGCAATTTGTACTTGACGATCACACGGGAATGGCGTCGCCGATCGTGTTATATCATTTCAAACCCTAAATGAACGACATGTACATTAAAAAAAAATAATTTCGTTATTCACGGCTGGAAGTGAACAAGGCCACATTTTGTGGCATCGAGTAAGCTGGTGTGGAGTACACCGCGAAATTACTGAAAAGGTCAGATGGTTAAACTAAGAAAATGTGATATAGCTAATCGATAGTTTTGTTTTCATTCATATTTTTTGAATTTTCCATCCATTAGGACACAACCACAGAAAACGGCATGCCAAGCAATGAAGGAAAACCGATGCTGCTGGACGCGGGGTAAGGTTCTTGGAGGATCTTCGGTTCTCAATACCATGCTGTACGTTCGGGGGAACAAGAGGGACTTTGACCTTTGGCAAGCGCTTGGCAATCCCGGCTGGGGTTATGAGGATGTGCTGCCTTACTTCAAGAAATCCGAAGACCAACGCAATCCCTATCTCTCGAAAAATAAAAGACAACATAGCACAGGTATAGGATATGTTATTGATTGTATTCCTACATAGATTTAATTTTTTCATTTTTCCTTTCCATCCTTTAGGTGGTCTTATGCAAGTTCAGGATGCACCCTATTTGACACCACTAGGGGTCTCGTTTCTTCAAGCCGGAGAAGAGATGGGTTATGATATTGTGGATATAAATGGTGAACAGCAAACCGGATTCGCCTTTTTCCAGTTCACAATGAGACGAGGAACAAGATGTAGTTCGTCCAAAGCGTTTCTACGTCCGGTGCGGAACAGGAAGAATTTGCACGTTGCGTTGTTTTCTCATGTTACAAAAGTTATCATGGATCCAGAGAATAAGCGTGCTCTGGGTGTGGAGTTCATACGAGACGGACAGAAGCATGAGGTCTATGCTACGAGGGAGGTTGTCCTGTCAGCTGGAGCTATCGGAACTCCCCATTTGCTGATGCTATCGGGTATTGGGCCGAAGGAAAATTTGAACCAGGTTGGAATTCCGGTGATACATGAGCTGCCGGGTGTAGGGAAAAACCTTCAAGATCACATTGCTGTGGGAGGATTGGTATTTCG
Source organism: Toxorhynchites rutilus septentrionalis (assembly GCF_029784135.1). Lineage (NCBI taxonomy): Eukaryota > Metazoa > Arthropoda > Insecta > Diptera > Culicidae > Toxorhynchites > Toxorhynchites rutilus. The sequence goes on from NC_073746.1 coordinate 220,682,776, forward strand.
AGTAGATCAACCAATTTCGGTGATCATGAACCGATTAGTCAATTTGAACTCTGCCATTCGATATGCTGTTACGGAAGACGGGCCTCTGACAAGCAGTATCGGATTGGAAGCCGTTGGATTCATCAACACAAAGTATGCCAACCAATCGGATGATTGGCCGGATATTGAGTTCATGTTAACCAGTGCTTCCACCCCATCGGACGGAGGAGATCAGGTCAAGAAAGCCCATGGTTTGAAGGATGAATTTTACGATTACATGTTCAGCGAAATCAACAATCAGGATGTGTTTGGCGTTTTTCCTATGATGTTACGACCCAAGAGCAGAGGATTCATTCGACTACAATCCAAGAATCCTCTGAGATACCCCCTGCTGTATCATAATTATCTGACTCACCCAGATGACGTTGGAGTTCTTCGGGAAGGGGTCAAAACCGCTATTGCTTTTGGAGAAACCCAAGCTATGAAACGTTTCGGAGCCAGATTTCACAGCAAACAGGTGCCCAACTGTAAGCATCTACCAGAGTTCACTGACGAATACTGGGACTGTGCCATTCGTCAATACACCATGACGATCTATCACATGTCCGGAACGGCCAAAATGGGCCCACGAGCAGATCCGTATGCCGTGGTTGATCATAAGTTGCGCGTGCACGGCATAAAAGGGCTGCGAGTTATTGACGCCAGCATAATGCCACAGATTACCAGTGGTAATATCGCTGCACCCGTTGTGATGATTGGCGAAAAAGGAGCAGACCTGGTCAAGGAGCTGTGGCTTCAACCGTCGAGGGGGAAAAGGGAGCAGGTTTTGACAGCGAATAATACCGTTCCCAGTGGTTCAGCAGTTAATGAAACGACTGTTAGCTAGTATAGAATAGTAATAAGAGTCATTACTTTAACACAACAAGCCAAAACGCAACTAAAGGTAATTCTTTTTCACTCTAGGCAATAGGCAAACAAAATTGTACTTGTAAATATTGTAATTTAGTCGAATTTTTACAAAATGTATACTACACACTCGCTTGGAAGTTGTTCAACAAAAAAGATGTATCTCGTGAAATACTCATGTGTATTGTAATGAACACGACTGACTATTTAAGGTTGTAATATTGTAAATTCTTGAAGTACTGTAAGTGAAATTGTATGATATGGGGAATAAGAATAAATAAAACCAATTGAATGAGAGTATTCAAACTGTTATACCGATGGTAGTGAACTTCATTGTTTGAACCATTGTTGTTTTTAATGTATTATGTGTTAAAGTTGTTGTGCACCCGTGACCGATAGACGATAGACGCTTCCAATTGGGTGAAAAAAAATTTCTTATAGCTTTCTATGTTCATCAAATTAAACTCATTGCTTCTCTTCTGAAACGTTTAAACCACTTTTCACACATATTTACCGATGGACTATATTTTGTGTTCGACAGCAAACGTTGACTATCAACTGCCTTTTTCTCAAAAAAAAGGTAATAGAGCTCCCCCCAAATGGCATTTTCCGGTATAAAATTCGACATTATCAATATTAATTGTTGTTTTCCCAAAACTTTTTGGCACATTTCTTGAAATCCTCACAAACACTAAGTTTTACTAAGTCTGAGATTTTACTGAGCTCAACGCAATCAACGCGAGTTGAATTTTTTTATTACTATTCTCATTAGTGTTGCGAGACCTTTTTTTCTCTCCCTTCAGAACCTTACTTCAAAGATGATAGCTATCCAAACATTTGACAGAATTTATATACATAAAATATACGTCATTCCAAAACCATATGATAATATGTCATAACATGATATGTAAGCCAGAACAAACTTCCCGAATCAGCCAATGTGATAGGCGCCGTGTTGCATCAGGACAATGCCAAACTTCATGTCTTTTGACAACACGACAAATTATTTTGAAGTCTGGTTGGGAGGTGTTTTCCTACCAGCTAAACCAACTGTATGTAATATCTGGTTGGTCTAACTGGTGGGATAGCACTTTCCAGCCAGACACCAAAATAATTCGTCCGAATGACTTTCAGATTATCATAGGTTCAGATCCCTGCAAAGTTGTTTCAATGAAAAAAAAATCGGCTCTATGGACAGCATTAAAATACATTGAGCAGTTTTCGACGAGAGAGCAAAAACGATCTGGAACAAAATTATGCATATAAAAATGAATAAATGTATGTCTGTTTATAAAAATGATGTTTTTGTTCTCCCAAAAATCGGCATGAACTTTCCGGACAACCTAATTTTAATTATCCAGATTTCCTCCTGGTTTTTTTTCGTCCTTCACGAATTTTGGAAATTATAGTTGGCAACCCTGGCAAATAATGCCAACAGTACGATATTTGCGACATATTAGAAAGCCGTATTGTCATACTTGTCATACTTGTACAACTACGTCTAAACTTTCAACATAGGGTCCCATTTCAGTGACTCATTTGGAAAAGTTTGTAGATTTTAAACCACTTTAATTATTTAATTATGGAATGGATTTAGATTCCAAATAAACAAATCGATAGGATATATTCCCAGACTTTTTTCGTCTAATTCATATACAATGGAAATAGTAAAACAAGTAAACAATGTAAGTTAAAATTAGGTAAGTTATTTTTCCAAACTTACGTGCGTTAGCTTACATGGTATAGTTTCTACTTTCCATGTCACGTTTCATCGAGCAGGAGGTATAAATTGGTTGTTATTTGGTTCCTAATATACCGTTCTGAATCATATTTCGGACGCTTAAGGCATATGATGCAGAAAACAGGTCTAAACTTTATTTTGGTTGATATTTTTAATAAATTAGTTCAATACGCTTCATCGAATAAATACTTTTCAAATGAAGCGAATAAAAATCAAACTTCGGACGCTAAATCAAATTTTGGACAGATTGAATTCAAATTTCGGACACTTTATTTTGTAATTTTTTGAACGAAAATTACATTACACATGATTATATTTTATAGTCAACTGCGAAACACTTACCAAGCAATCACAGTAAACTGTTAACGATGATGAGAGCTGATGGAACACGGGAGAAATTGAAATATTGATGAACGGGTAAATTCTACGTGCTCACGCTAAGCAAAAATGAAACACAAACGATAATGAGTAGTGTTGAAAGATTTTCGCCGAATGTAGTTCAAATGTAGTTCTCATGTGAAATGATAATGAAACCAATGTATTACTCTAAAGAAGCAATTGTGATATTAGTTTTATAGTTATATCATCAAGTACATTAAGCATTTCAAGTGTCCGAAATTTTATGTTGTCCGAAATACGATTCAGAACGGTAATATCGAAAATAATAAGTAGAGTAATTGAATGCGATAATTTTGTAGTTCTACGTTAACAATACGATCGTGGCTTGATTTCATTGCGTTTTTTTGTTTTTCATAAACTTTTCGTTATAGAAGCCGACAAAAGAAAATTGATTTTGGACACCCACGTCAAAACTTCAGCAGGTCAGTTACATGAAATATTCTACATATGCCGTGTACTAATCTTCAAACGTTTCGTAAAAACCTGTCGTGGGATGGATCGAAGCATTGAAAAGTATTGAGAACAATCAGGACAAGCCCAGGGTTGCCAAAGAATACAAATAGAACCAAACTACAGTTCGATGTATGTCTGTTAGAAGATTGTTGTTCTTTTTGTACCAGCAAACAACGCTGATAAAAAACAGGTCCGAAAATGTAAAGAAAAGAGGTGTAATCCATAGAAGAAGATCTCTAGCCATCTAATTTCCTCCAATTTTCGCCCAGTCCAGGAATATTTAGCAACTTTTCAACAAAAGCCCAAGAAGTGGCCGAGTAACTCGGGCTGCTGAAATTAAGAGATAATAACATAGAGTTTATTTTATGAATCCGAATTCTCGATGATTTGATCTTATTTAATCTTATTTGATCTTATTGTATCTTATTTGATCTTATTTGATCTTATTTGATCTTATTTGATCTTATTTGATCTTATTTGATCTAATAAACTTTTGAATATGATACGTACAACTTGTTGCAATTTGCTTTTTAGGGATTTGTTTTTCGTTCTTATTTCTGCGATGTTCCTCGTTTGGTGTTTCCTGACGGCAACCCTATTTTGCATCCCTTTTGTTTATTTATTTAGCATTTTATCTGTAACAAAGCCGGATTTAATCGTGTACATGTTACATGTATATCATATCTATAATCATAATTATAATATCTATAATTAGACGTAAGGGTATTCCTTCTGCTCCATTGTTCAGTTAGATCGAACAGCGGAGACAGATGATATGATCATTGTTGTGTTAATAATAGCACAACAGCACGTTGCAAAAAGAGCTTGTAGGGATGGAGAGAGGCCAGAAGTCCGACCGTGAATCGATCTCCATAGCTGATGATTGTTACGTGGACGTAGTTATTCCATAACAATACAATGATGGTCAATCGAGGGTCCTGTGTTTTCAACTCACAGTCGATCGCTTAGTAAGCGAACGCGTAGCCAATGTGGCTATGAAGACCTCCAATCGTAATTCTATGATTTCAACGATTTTAACGCATAATGAATACTTTACCAAACAATTGGGTTGGTTATTCACTGTATGATGTTTACCTGCAATTAAAGAAAAAAAACAATTCTTTTAAATTTCATTTCAATATTTTATTTAATGATTAATCAATAAAATAAAATGAAAAATTAAACTATATATAATTTGAAATTATTTTATAATGCAAAAAATAAGTTGGAGTTTACCTTTTTTGTTATGCATTTCAATAAATTTTAATTTCGTTCAACCCAAAGAAAAAAAATTCAAATGTTTGTCTATAGAGGAAATCAGAAGAAAACCGACACTTTAAGGATTTCCACACTCCCCTTGCTACAAACAGTAGAATAAGTTGAAAAGTAAATACACAATAGATATACGAATAGATTTAAGAACTGAGTGTGTGAGATTATCATTATTGTAACAATTTCCTTATATCCCATCCTTTTCCTGAACAAATATGTCACCCTACTAAACTCGAGTAGACCGCGAGTAATCGGTTTTCTACCTTACTTACCTTAGATTTAGAAAATGTTTATGTATAGTAATAAAAATATAATTAAGAATTCGGCTCCTTTAAACTTATGTAACTGAGCCTGTAAAAATAAACGAATTTAATAAAAAAAAAAAGGATTTCCACATATTTTCAAGACCTCCCATGTTTCTGTGACTTCAAATCATTACAGAAATTCTTTTCAACTCTACATGAATCGTTCCACGGAATCTGTTGATCATTTGTTAGTTGGAACTCGTTGCAAACAGTTTCAAATGATGCGTAATTTGAATGATAAAAAAAATAAAATAATGTATTTCGACTGCAAACAAAAGCTTTTCATGGTTGGCTTATTGAACATCATAGCTCTCGTTGCTGACATAGGTTCGAGGAACGAATGGTTCGGATTGCGGTCTAGATAAGAACGTATTTTTCCTATCAGAGAGACACAAACTGGGTGTCAGTTTTACCCCGAAGGGACTCGAAATTTCAAAACAAAACTTTTGAGCATCTATAAGTATCGAAACAACCCGCTGTCTCACAGAATACAATGAACAATCATCTAAGATGAATTAAGCACGCGAAAAGTATCGAATTTTACAAAATATTCCGACTTAAACACTCCATTAGCGAAATTTTACACGGACTTTTCGGAGTTTTCTGGTCGGTTTTATCTTGTTGTTTGTTTTGACAGAAACGCAAGTTCAGTAGCTGTATGGTGGCTCGAAACGTAAGAAATAACTAATATGTGCAAAAGTTGCTGGATAGAACAACAACCTGGATAAATCTGTGAAAATTTAAAAAAATTGGAAAGTTTTTGTCTATGGCATGCTTAGGAAGAAAAAAAAGCAATATATATGAAAAACTGGAAGACTAGCAAATCTGGATGAGAAGAAGTAATTTTTTTCCATTTTGATGTGCCGCAGCTTCATCCAATTGTATTAATTTGAATCAGCACCAATGGTTGGAGTCCATTCTGTCAAATATATACCGGGAATTTGTGTTTTTAAAGAACATACTTTATTTAACATGTAAATCCTACGAAATGATAATTCGAGTTTAAGAAATAGAAAAAAGTTACACGGGACCATCATCTGGAGAGTAATTATGCGTTGGCTGAATGTAGGATCAGAATTTGATCGTTCAAGTATGTCTTCAGCCACTTGATTGCGATGAAATTTTTGAAGAAAATTGAGCTTTTTCAGCACAGGTTGTGCTGCGACTTCTGTCATGCCCAAAACATCAACCAAAATATGATGAATGGTCTCGTGATATATATTCAATGTACAGGCTAGCTATCTCATACTTCAATGACGATTTCCGAGCACCATTCCTTTTATTTTATCGATGTTTTCATCAGTTGAAGAGGTCGATTATAGTCCTTGCGTGGCAAATCGTTCATCTTTTGTCGGCTGTTTTTGAATGCCTTATACCATTCATACACCCGCATTTTTGACATGGTTGAGTCATCAAATGTATTCTACAACATTTTCAACGTTTCGGAACAACAAATTTTGTTTGCAACACATACTTTCACACAATTTCTTTATATTGTGTAAATCGTATACTATTATAACTGTACTATCGTTTGCAAATCATCCATCATCTCTTAGGGAAAAGTTATAACATAATATTCAAGATGAAGATTCATCTTCTGAATCATTGATATTAGTTAGTAGTTAATGGAAAAAAAAAATTAATATACATATCAGTTCAAAGCCCCCAATGAAAATGTGTGTCAATATTCATAAGACGACTCTGTGTTAAAACCGACACACAACACTATTCAAAGGTCGGCTCAGATGTTTTCGAAATGAATATGCGGAATGGGAAATTGCGAATCATGCAATCAACAGCAAATATTTCATAGATTTAAGTGTAGTTTAACGTTTTTTAAAAATAAATGTCCTATGAAACCACAATTTAATAAACAGCGAATTACATACCGTTTAAACAGACCAGTGCTGAGAAACACTAACTAGAAACTTAATGTTAAAAATCCACCGAATCACGCTGGACGACGAACGTGTCAAATAAGCTTAAGCTTCTGAGCTTCAACAAAATCATGACGGAACTTTCAAGCTCATGCAAGGTTTAGTTTTTGTTCGCCTAACAAGAAGGAAAGCTTCCACCGGATATATTGAAAAGCTAAAAAGCATTACTCCGGATGCGCCATCTAGATCTCAATGTTTGTCTCAGTGTTGATTTGATACGTGAATAGGCCTTGATAGTAATATAATAAAAACTGATTTAGGAAATACCTGCTAAATTGATCAAAATTTTCTGAAGGGAGACTTAATTAGCACCTATTCATTGAAATGGCAAAAATCAACCAAAAAAGTCTTGGAGCTCATAATGTTACATCGAATAAGTTAGACCATTTAGTGATCAAAGAATATTTCATTCCATTAATATCTTCAGAGTTGTACAACATGGGCTAGTAAATATATTTTGAATATTCATTTCGAAATCACTAGAATACGTTATTGAATTTCGGATTAATGTTCTTGTTTCTTCAAATGTATTTTTGCAGTATTACCTTCAATTTAATAAGACTAGTGTTTTTTTCGAGAAATTTTTTCAATCAAATATTTTCTTTTTTCCATAACATTTATTCGCTTGTACTGGATTTATGATTACCGCATAAATTTTCTACTGCGATTATTTGTGACTAGGACCTAGGACGTGGATGGTCTAATGTAAAATGTCTCGTTACTTGTGTTTTTATTTTCCTGCTGCCAGTTTTCCAACGATAAAATGTGGGCAATATTATGGGACATGAAATACATGTTTCATTCGGTGAACCTCGCGGTCGAAATTTGTAAAGCGCGAATGTTATTTAAAAACAAGGATAAAGAAAAAATCAATAATTTGATTTCATGTAAGAAAATGAAAATAAAATCTTCTGCAAATTTAGAATTACTTTGAAATAATATAATTTAACTGAATTGTGCTATTTTAAATTTTTTTCTGGTGTTAGAATAATTTTAAATTTCCCATTGTTCTTTGTGAAGCGATAATTTCGTAGAAACAATTGCAGTGCAGTGAAAATTTCTTTTTTCAAGGCTTTCTTACTTCCTTTTCCTTGAATAACTATTTCGGTTTTCACTTCCATTAATCGTCACAAAAGTAAATAAAAAAATGTAATGATGATATCAGGAAGATAGATAACAGTTTGAACGCTTACGTGCATATTATTCCGTGTTATGTTGTGTTTTGGGGTGCTATGATACCGAACCAACCCAAACGCTAGTGATGAAATCTGGTGGCAAATCATCATCAGTCAGCATCACCCGACGACCACTGGTGCCTATTTTGCTGTATTTCTACTGTTTGCCAATGTGGGGTTGGTTGACGAGAAACGTTATTCAACCTAAATCCGAGAGGTTCAAGGTCTCGAACGAGGTGGTGAACTATAAATCTGCTCATTGGCATGCATGATCGGTGTTAGGACACCTTCGTTCATAAAAGAAGCTTAGAGTGATCTAGTGTCGATGTACATCTAATTTAGATTTCAAGAGAGTGAAACGTGTTTTCTTCCATCTACGTGTTTTTTTTCCATCTATATCGGTGAAGAAAATAAAATATAGTGAAAAAAAGTGAAATAGTGAAGAAAATAAAATATAGTGGGTTCTGAGGTAGCGTGGTCAACAGGTAGTCCTAAAAAAGGTTGCAGAAAATGTCATCATACAACCGAATTGCCAGCATTGTGACACCTTTCATTGGACACTACTGACAATTTGTTAGCAAGCCCCATTTCTGAGATCCATGGGGGTCATTTTGAGACCACAACTTTTGCACATGTCGATGAAAATATACTAAAAGAATAATATCAACTGGTAGAAAAAAAAAATCATAATTGAGGCACTTTATGGTCGGTTTAGGTAATATGTTTTTGGAGTGACGATTCTTTATTCAGAACTTCACTCCAACTTTACGCTACTGAATTCAAGAAAACACTTAACACTAGGTTCACGGGATTGATTAAAAAACAATATTCTTGGCAGCAAATCTTACATAAATACTAAAATAGGTATATGTAAGGAAATTCTTTTTTCTATAAGCCCCTTTTTTTGATTCTTTATTTGAGAGGCTTCCAGCCTCCTGGGCTGGTTCGCCTGCACTTTTTTTTACATTAAGCCACATCGATATAATTTAGGGGGGACTCTGGAAAATCGAAAAAAATGAATTTTTGTTTTTTGCATTTTTGGGAAGCCTATGTTCTCAGAAATTTTGTCCTAAAAGGATTTTTCGATATCTGATTTCGTTGGAAAGTTACAGCCAAAAGTATGAAGTCACCTCAAGGTATATGGTATTGCTGTACGAATTTTAAAACGCGTTTTTCTAGAAACCATGTTATTTCAACTGGTGGTATCGATATCTCAGGATCTACTCGACCGATTTGGCTGAAATTTTTTATCAGCATGTAAAAATGAATTATCTAAGGCGTTACATAGCCTTTTTTGATATCTCTATTTTTTTTGATTTTTGAAAAATCGCTATTTAGAGATTTTCTATGAAAAATATCTAATTTTTAACAAAAATGGTCACCGTTTTGGTAACGGTTTAGGTATTATCCTAAAGTTTCAAAATATTCATTGGAATTTGTTCTACGACACCCCGTTGCTTCAGAACTGAAACCACCAGCAAGGTACCGATTTTCAGACAGCATCTACGCATCCAGCTGTCAACAGCGTAATAATCGTTATTTGTGCACTCAAAAAATGGAAAATACATCTTCAAATATACCTAGAATAATAACCAAAACACACGAACACTTAATTTTATTCGTAACATCCGAAAAAATCCGCGAAAATTCTTTATTTTCCGACCTTCCAGACAAAGGTCCCTTCTTAAAACCGACATCTCCTACAAAAATGTGTCGTACTAGTAACTTTGGAAATTTTTCAGAATTTGAATGAATAAAATTAAATTCGATATAAAGAATTCAGAAAAATCGAAGAAAATCTGAGCAGCAGAAGCATATAATTTTTTAAATTTTTCTGAAATGGCCCCATTACAAAAGCGAAATTTATTACGATGCCTTATTTCTTCTTTTCACTTGAATATGATGAGGGCATGATACTATTGGTTTTTGGTATACTAAAATTGTACCTCACCGCTACGTTATTGGCGGGTTGATTTATGAGTTATTGAACCAAAATGTGAGAAAATTGGAATGTTTCACTTTTCGTCAATTCTGAATATTTTAAGACTGGTAAGTCACGATGTAAATTTAAATTTAAATCTGGCTATCCGGCAGCCGCATATTCGGCACTTACTTCACCACAAATCGAAATTATTCACGACACATTCACTAATTTCACGACTTAATTAAGCTTATAATACACTGCGTTTCACAACTATAGAACCACTCATTTTTTCTGAGTTTCCAGATATATGTAAGAAGTCGGTTGAATTGAAATATATAGTGTAGGATATAACAACTAATTTCATTTAAAAGACTGACCATTTGAACTTTATTGTTGTGTCCAGGCGCGAAACATTCAAAAAACAAAAAATCCAGTGTTCCATAACTATGGAACCAGATGGAAAAACTCTCACTCCTTTACAGAATTAACGTCTATTTCCCATGAATTATAATAAGTTTCTTAATTCTCAATTCGTAGGTCATCTTTAGTTCTCAATCAGTACAAATAACCCATTCGGGGTGGTTTTGACTATGTTCTAGTGTGTAGAATCTGAAGCCTCTATTCAATAAACCATGCCTTGACTCTCCGGATGTTATGAAATTATACCAAATTATCCAATTATCACGGTGTTTTTGATGCAAAAACAGAAGTAAATGATTCTGAAGTACTTCATGGTACTTCTGACTGTACATTGGTGTTGATGAAAAGCTATCTGAACCAGGCCGTTTTGAAAATATTTTCCTCAAACCATCAAACTGCCGCCTGCAAAGTTACGAGTTGAAAAATTACATGACACGTTCCGTAAGTCCATCCAGTATGAAGAAATTTTATTCAAGTTGGATTTCTTTTTATCAGAGAAGTTCTCCTGAAATAGTGAGACCCATGGCATTAGCTCCCACAGACCTGCAGCATTGGAGAAGAGATTTTATGGTTTGGGGGGAATTTTCTCAAAAAGGCCTGGTTTAGGTAGCTTTCCATCAACACGAAGGAACAGTCAAAAGTGCAAAGAAGTACTTCAGAAATGTTTACTGCTGTTTTTACATCAAAAACAATCTGATAATTGGGTAATTTGGCATCAATTCATATAATCCGGAAGGTCATGGTATAGTTTAAAAGATAGGGGCTTCAGATTCCTCACTGGTCAGCTTGTTTACAAAACAAACCCTATCAAGAACTTATGAGTACGAATAGTAGATGTAGTTTACACGCAGTATGAGTGGTTTGAAGAGCTTAAAGGAGCGATATCATCTGCGTAGAACGAGATACACACTAGAACATGGCGCAGTTTGGTCAAAACCACCCCGAATGGGTTATTTTAACTGATTGTGAATTGAAGATGACCTACGAATTAGAAAATTATTGTAATTCATGAGAAATTGACGTTAATTTTGTAAAAGAGTGAGAATTTTTCCATCTGGTTCTATAGTTATGAAACCCTGGAATTTCTGTTTTTTAATGTTTCGCGCCTGAACACAACAATAAAGTTCAAATGGCCAGTTTTTTAAATGAAGATAGTTGTTATATCCTACTCTATATGCTTCAATTCAACCAACTTCTTACATATCTCTGGAAACTCAGAAAAAATGAGTGGTTCTATAGTTGTGAAACGCAGTGTATTAATCTCGACTTTAACAGTCGCTTGGTGGAGAAATGCGTTGAGCTTTTATATATTCGAGGTATTTTCGCGTGTTGCTGCATGAAAACAGTATTTGGATAAGGACGAGACTGCACAAAGAACACCGAACTTACTTCGTATGGGAATATCTTTAAATGCTGGTCGTTTTAACTACTTAAAAATAAACATTATTTGAATGCAACCTTTTTAGACCGGAGGTTCAGGTCAGACAATTTAGGAGTTCACGGAACGTAAACAGACAGACAAAAAATCATCAAAATCAAACACATCATACAAAAATATTTTGAGACAAATCTTTGCCTCATTGCCGTCTTAAACATATAGGGTTGGGGAAATAGAAATGTCGTATTTCTGATCGAAATTTGACGCTTTATTTAACATACTTAAAATTATCCAATTTAAGTCAAATATGCGCCGTTTGTTCGCAAACTTGTTGCCATTTAGAAGGCAATTTCCTTATCCCCCCCTTATAAAACTCTCCCTCCTTATTTGCAAAAAAACTCAGACAGCCAGTTTTCGCAAGCCTCTTTTGAGGACAACTTAGTATCACCAAGAGCGTTTTGCATGGAAGAGATGATAATAACTTGGAGCCAGGTCCGGACTATACGGTGGGTGTAATAGGACATCCCATCCGAGCTCCCGTAGCTTCTGACGGGTCATCAAAGATGTGTGAGGCCGAGCGTTGTCCTGGTGGAAAACAACACCATTCCTATTGATCGTTTCTGACCGTTTCTGGTCAATCGCCTGCTTCAAATGGTCAAGCTGCTTACAGTAGAGAACCGAGTTGAGGGTCTGGCCATAGTTGAGTAGGTAATAGTGGATGATTCCCTTCCAATCCCACCAAACACACAGCAAAACCTTCCTGGCCGTCAATCCGGGTTCTGCGATGGTTTGGGCCGGCTCACCGCGCTTCGACCACGACTGTTTTCGCTTTAGGTTGTCGTACGTGATTCACTTTTCATCACCAGTTACCATCTTCTTCAAAAATGGGTCGATTTCGTTCCGTTTCAGCAGTGCATCGCAGGCGTTGATTCGGTCTAAAAGATTTTTTTGCGTCAACTCGTGTGGCACCCATACATCCAGCTTTTTTTGGAATCCTCCGGGGTCTCCGTAGCCACATTGGTTGCGCGTTCGCTTAGTAAGCAATCGATCGTGAGTTCAAAACTCAGGGCCCCCATTGACCATCTTTGTGTTGTTACAGAATAACTACGTCCACGCAACAATCATCAGCAATGGAGATCGATCCACGGTCGAAATAAGATCGATCCATCCATACAACTGCTCTGCTCTGCAAGAAACATCGGGCTGCTGTTCTATAAATAACTCAACAATGGATCGACGACTGTCTCCGCTGTCCTGTTTTAACTGGATAATGGAAGAACAGATAGAAAACTCTTACGTCTAAATGGCTACTGTGTAAATGTGTACCATTTGCAATGGTATAGAAGGGAATACTCTAACGCCGAAAAATGGCAACTGTGTAATGTGCTAATTATAGATATGATAAACATGTGACATGTACACGATTAAAATTCGGCTCTGTTACAGCTAAAATGCTAATGAGCCTAAAATAAACAAAAGGGATAAAAAAAACAATTTTGACATGTCAGTTATCACACCTTATTTAAATCACGTGTGAATTGTGTTTATTTTATCTAATGTTAATAAGAAATATTTTTCTTTCAAATATCCGGTATCCGGCCGGATAGTAAGTCACTATCCGGTGTCCGGCGGATATCCGTTTCATCTCTAATTGACACTATCAAATTAAAACTGTAGTGGGTTTTGAAAAAAATATTATACTTGCAAAAAAAATAAATTTTGTTTTGCCATTATTGGTTGTATTTATATTTTATTGTTTATATGGCTTTGGACTTGAGAGCGCTATATTTTTAATATTTTTTCTCGAAAGCTGATGTTTTTTATACAACATATCCAGACATCAGAGATGTGATCTATATCGTTTTTGAGTTATTATCTTCTAAAGTTAATTGATGGTCCGAAACATGATTTTTCCCCTTTTTCCAAAACCGATTTTTTTTCAAAAAAAATATAAACTTTGAATTAATGGACCGATTCAGATAATCAATATATCAAATGAAAACCAAGTCTTTTTTGGAAAATTATTACGCTTGCAAAACTTTTAGTTTTTGTTTTTGTGACATTATTTCGTTCGCAAGATTAAAGATAGAAGGCGCTATATTTTTTAATATTTTTTCTCGAAAGCTTTGATCTTTTTACATATAGACAAATCAGAGATGTGATGGTTATCGTTATTGAGTTATTGTTGAATATTGTATTAGCCAAACGTTCATCATAAAAACTTCGTAATGTCAGTGCTATAAATCAGAAAAACTTTATAACGCAACCAAAGTTCTTGTTAGCTTAATCATTGTCAGTTTAGAAAAACCCAGTATAATCATGACAATATAATTGTCACGCGAACAAAGTTCATCCTAGGTATATCATTGTAAGCTCAGAAACCTCAGAATCATCATCACAATTATCGTTGTCACACTAACAAAGCTCATCTAGCCATAACATTGTCAGTATAGAAAGCTAGAACAATCATCATCGCGATGACCCGTCTCGAACAACAATTCCACTTGTTACGCTACACAAATGTCCATCCAAACGCAACACAATCCTCATTGTAACGCAACACAGTAGGTTTTATTCTCGCCTTTATCATGCCAAGCTTATAAAACTGACCGAATGACCAAATAAAACCACTCCAAAAGTAGACTCGAGAGAACTCAGTTCAAAATTCAAACGCTTTTTCTTAATTCATCCGAAAAACGGTACGTTTTCCGGATCGGTTCATCTGTGTGCCGAGCAGTAAAGCCTTCGACGTCCGGTGCTCATTTCAAGCACCAGCCGGTGCGTTATCAGTTATGATTTTTCAAAGTTAACATGTTTTGGTTGTTAAGGTTAGATTGGATAGGAGGATAGTAGTATTTTCGGCGGAAAACAGACAAACAGGTTTGAAGAAAAAGGAGGGAGAACATACCGCGTACTATCCATGTGAGTAAAACGATAATGATAATGAAAGAATAATCTGTAATAAAATCCATTGAAGTTTTCAGCTACTGAAAATGAAATAGCTGATCCAAATTTCCAGTTGTTTAAATCATTTGAACAATAGTATTCTGGTTTGCTTGAACTCACATGTGAATCTAGGTCTTGGACTTGTCATAAAGAACCATCTTTCATCATAAGGACAACTCCATTTTATGGCGTTCAAGAAGCATTTCAGCCAACACATTTTGAAGATTTAGTTAATGTGGCAACATTTTCCATGTTTGGATAATTTATAATAATTTTAATATTTTTCATAAGCTTCGAAATATTATAATATTCTAAAGTACTGTATCGCAGAATACATTTCTGAATATGGAAGTAAGGGATTACTACCGGTACTTAAGTCATTCACACAGCAACCCATAAACACGATAAAGTGTAAAGATTTCAAATCTGTTCATCGGAAAATGTATAATAGAATAGAGACCAACTAACCTAATGAAAATAATTACCAGTATAATAGTTTTAGCTTATACTAAGCACCGCTACATGCATCTGTTTGAATCGAACACTCTCACTCGATAGCGTCAAGCGATAAGCTATATTTCTCAGGGAAACCCTCCAGCTTTATCACGAATCGTTGGGTTCATAACAGACTAAAAACACCGACAGATATATGTACCAGGGCGGAGAAAAATTTCTTTCTCGACAAGACAACCCCTAGCTAAATAGTGACGTAATTTCGTATAACCTCAGACCCGTGAGTTGCATTAGAGTGTCGGAGTGTTAATATGTGCACAAGGCAACAGAGAGGCGCGAAGAGGGGTTAACGACATTGTTTCATCTCAATTCCATGGATCACGGATCGTATAGTGTTGCGTTGAAGGTTGAACCCACAGCCAACCGTCCGTCCGAGCGGCTTCGAGGGCTCCACCTTAAATCGACGCTGAAATTTAACCATTTCATATGGTTCCATATGGGCACTGGACTGGTACATATTTCACAGCAACATAAATGTTTTTATGTCTCTCCGGTCACGTTGGTAATGTTAAGCATCATGCGTCGTGATACTAAACCGCACGAAACTGCAAATCTTTGAATGGCATACACGGATCATGACATCTGATATTTCATGTGATTTTAATCGTTTAATTCGTTGTCGTATAGCGGTTTATAATTCACTTGATCGTGGGTAATTCAATCTACTGTTTTACCATGGTTTTCATTCGATTCGTATATCATGTACCCTGGCTGGTCATGGTGACGAACGTCTCGTAGTCTCGGATGTGTCTCATTTGTACATTGCAACGATCGTTACATAAATGTCAACTTTAATACTGGTGGAAACTATCAGTAGAATAGAACTGTTGTGGATGTTTCGGAGGGTTTATTCGATCCCTTCATTACATTATTTTCTCGCAAGAATCTTTAAAAAACGATTCGTTGAAGGAATGACCCCATGTTTAATATCTCAACATATTTGATGAAACAGAAGCACGTGTAACTATTTTCATTATGAACACATCATCTTACTTAATTTGCTATGTTGCTGTGTTGCACACTTTACGTGCATGATTTGATTTAACCGCCATGAAGCGTGAAAAAGTATTCCACAGACAATGTAATTCAATCGTCGGAATAACCTAGACATTCAACTTGAGCTAGAAAAGGGAAAAAGTGCAAAAACTGTTGAGAAAAAATAACACCTTTGATTGACGCGTAAACAATGGCACTTTAGACAGGAATAATTTGGTTGAAATAGAAAAATGAGCACCTCCGATAGTGTTATAAATCGAAATTATTATTTCTTTTTGGGTTTTTCCTTTCGTCATGTTTCTAATAAAATTTCTAACACCTTCCAAACAACTGTAGGAAGGAATCTTCAATGAATGATCTCTTCTTCCCAATAAATTTGAGCGATTGTTAGTATCATATATTTGGAATAGGTCTTAGCAGAATATACTCGAATGTAGACGAAATGGGAAACCCCTGAAGTACGACTACAAATGCATGAAATCAAATGCAATTGAATGTGGTTAAGAAGAAAAAACTCTGCCTCGTTTATAACGAATATGGAAAGCGATTAAATTTATAACACAACAACACATGCTTCTCGATTCGATATGGCATTGATGCGTTCGAAACTATTGAAACTTGTTTTTCCCTCAGAAAAATTTCAAAACATAAAACGGGTGAAGATGGAAAAAGGTCATGGGAAAGTTTCCCAATGAATTTGAACAGCAACAAAAAAACAGATTTACGATTTACGATCGCTCATTTCGTGCGGGCAATTATCTGATGTTTGTTACAAGTGATTTCGAATCATATTGTGCCTAATTTATTTACGCACAACGTTGAAAAAGTAAAACTCCGGAAAGCTCGTTTAGTTTGGCCCCTTCACCGAGATGATGAATGATTAGTGTTATATTCCCGTAAATCCATACAACCACTAACGGGACGGAGCGTCGAGCAGATAATGGATTTGGGCCAATTTTCGACAAGCATCACGTACCTGAGGTGTTCAATTGATATTTAGCATTGCTATTGATTACCATCGATCCGAACTGGGGAAATTAATGCAATAGTGGCAGTAAAGCGCACGTTGCGTAGCTGGAAGGAAACGAGAATCGGAATAACACGACCGAAAGAGAGATGATCGGCAAAATATATCAGTGATGCACCCTAGGTTTGGAAATCCCCAGTCTAAACTTATAACAGTGATTGCATTTCGAATTATCATCAATAGTAACGGGAGGAACGCTCCAAGAAAAATGGGTGTAGTTTGGTTATCTTTTAATTTAGAAATGGTAAACTAATCAAGTATATACTTCGCCAAATTGTCAACTTTGTTCGTCGCAGAACACCTGTTTACTTTGAACTGTCTTCCATTTTTCATTGTTTTTTTTTTGAATTCCAGGCATTCCTTGACATATATGTCCTGGTAGGATGTCCCGGTGGCGATGAAAATATCGCTTTTATAGTCGCAGGTGCAGATGGTCAGCCAAACCATTTTTTCGAGGAACTTAGATACTTTCCACCCTTTAACGTCATGATTTTATTTGAACGGTATCTGTCTATTCATTTGTTTCCATCGTAATTTCACGCAGCAAAGTATCAAATCTTTGCAATTCCAATAGATAGAATACATACCCTATATCTACACACTCATGCTCCACCCGTATGCACCCTATTGACATAGGCGAGAGTATAATATATGGCATTTGCGATTTCTATAACACAGTCTCACTCCAGCCAGCGAGTAGTTCACAGTATTTCTAAAGGCTAAGAGAATAGATCTTTGTAACCAAATGGAATATTTCAAGTCATTATAACAAAAAAAAACACAATGCCTATCCTAGACTCGCTCCAACCAACGAGCAGTAAACTCCGCGGTTTTGCTTGATAACTTTTTTGTTCGTTTTTCGAAGTCCGAGAGCAGAATCACTTCTGACGGTCGATCAAAAATTCCAGTCAAAAATCCACGACATCGCTCATTATTCACGATAACTGTGCGACCTGATACAGGAATATAGGGTTTCCAGAAATACAAAACAGTTTCTTTTGATGGCAAGGTCAACCTGAAAGTGTTCACCCTTTGCGGTCGTATGTTTATGTATATGTTTTTTAATCTTGAATTAAAAATTCATTGATGTTCTTTATTTATTTGAATTCGTAGCACTTACTCTAATTCGACTAGTAATAAAATTATTTATATTGAAATAATAAATCCACAAACATTTCATCATTGTTATAGAAAATCCTTGACAGAAAAAATGTGTTCAATATTCCTTGTAGGAAACTTGTTACTCTATTAAGGTATATTAATTCTATACGGAAAATTTGATCATAGTTCATTATTTTTATGTAAAAGTTGTATTTATTACTCTCTAAAATGTAATCTAACATTAGCTTCATGCACACATGCAGTTTCTCTCAGTTTCGTATTCGAAAATAAAGAGCTAAATATCTGGCTAACCGGCCTCCAAACTTGCCGGATATCCGGTATCCGGTATCCGGCCAAATTACTATCAGTTTCATCACTACTAAAGATTATTAGCATGGGAAGATAAGAGGTTCTTTTTCAAGAGAAATTAATTCCGTGTCAAAACTGAACAAGTAAGAAACAATGTATGGTTCCGAATGCTTATAATCCGACAATATCTTTATAGATCGCAATGATATTTGCACCGATTGATTGAAAATATCTTTACGCATCCATCATAATATATAAAATCATATTATTTCAGATAAATAATTGTGAAATATCAAGTGTTTTCTAAACACGATGGATTGGCCCAATTTGTGACAATGTGTAGCAGCGAAATACAGTTTGAAAAGATCAATAATACCGTTAAATCCTAGTCCTGTTCAATCAATCTAGTATCTAATATTAAATTTAGTTATTATTAATTATATATCAAAAAAGTTTCATTTTAGGGTGAAATTTGACTTTGTAAACGTTAGATGATAAGTAATACAGTCTGATAAATAGAAACGAAAACGAGAGCGAAAAGATCGTAGCTATCCACCGTGCATATCAAAAGCATATCAAATAAGAACTCGAAGCCACGATATAAATAATGGCCTCACTCGAGTCAGTCTCGATTTCACACCAGCTATCGAGTAGACCACACTCTTTCCTATGCTGATATCAAATATAACGGTTTTGTTTGATACATTGGAGTATATCGCACACTGTTCAGTTCCCACAAACTCACAAACAAAATTGGGGCAGTCCTCCATAGAGAGGAGGAAGGAGCGAACCACTTCAAACACATTTCCCTCCTATAACCTACACTTGCCAAAATTGGCTCAATTTGCTTGATTATTTCCCGAGTTATGCGAGTTATGTTTAAGAGGATCGCTTTCAAGGGAAATTAATTCGACCACAAGGGGTTTATATTCTTTTCGTCGAAGCTTAATAACTTTCCCCCTCTGAATTGCTTTTCCACATAAATTCCATCATAGCGTTTAGAATAATTCATTGCTTTTGGTGCAAATCCATTGCATCGATACAGAATTATATCGAAATTTATAATATTGATGGTACCAATAATTTTTGAATAAAAATTTTCGTTATTCTCCTTCCTAATAAATGAAGTACCGCTTAGCCAGTTTTTGGGCATGCAAACAACAAATCGTAGTCGGTAAGGGGGATATTCAGTGTATATAGTGGATGAGGTTATACATCAAAAAATTCTCTAGAAGGCTTTTGCAACTATTGTGGCTGTAAGTAGTTAGGCTGAAGTAGTTTAAAATTTATTACTCCGAACTGATCTCACAAGATTACCAACTTTAGCATTGGCTTCTTCTCATCACTATTCGGGTTGTTCCTTCAAGTTCGGCTTGGGATGGGAATTTCGTGGAAACAGTACTTGAGTTCTCTTGACCTGAGTTTGCAGGTTTGCGATTCCCTTGTTTTCGCGCTATATCCATGACTTTGAGACGGGTTGAAATCGCTTGTTGATCTACTTCCATGCCTCTAGAGAGCTCTCAACTTCCACTTACGAAGTGCAGCTTCGTCCTACAATGTCGTTGAAAATGTAATTGAAGGCTGGGTATGGTCAAGAAGTTAAAAAAATTGTACGCTCAACTACTCGCATCCACTTTCAGCTCTCACTTTCGGCTTAATTCAAAATCTGGCACATGTGGGGCCTTTTTTTGGTTCGTTTACCAACTGACCCTTTTCTCCATGTTTCTGCCGTGTAATTTTTCAGGCCTTTACATAACTCGTTCCGAGGAACTTCCTCTAATAACCAAACCAAACGTTCGCAGATGCGTTTTACCCCCATGCTAGGCGCTGCTATGTGAATGACTTATCAGCTTTGGATAATCATCGCGAGCACCCAAACGTGAGTTTTGCCTAGCAGACATACATCTATCGCAATCATTTCATGGGTAGAGAGTAAGAAAGCCAAACCGGAGCACGAGCCGCGAACACCTGTGGAAACCGGTTGTGGTGCGTGAATAATTTTATCAATAATGTTGTCCATTCCCAATTTTTGGCCAGCCAAGAGAGACGCTCCGTTGGCCACGTCGTCTACGGCGCTGTTGTCCTTCGCACATCGTGTTTGCCTGACATTCCAGCAGAGACGACATCAGCCGGCCATTTGTTGACGTTGGTTGTGCAAAGAGGCAACCATCATCTAGACCTGCAACGGCACGTATTTCGCTCTTCCACGATGGTTTTTTTTCGTTGCCGTATAGTATCGATGAAGTAAATTCAACAAACTTAACGGATTACTTTCACTCTGGTGCGGCCAACTTCGCCGATGCGAACCAAGGTGGATGTGTTTATATGCAGCAGCAGCAGCAGCAGGAGAGGAAACAGCACAAAAAGTAATCACGAAACAAGACCGGCAGACTTTAACCTTTTTGGGGATGGCTCGCCAAAGATGCAGTGGAGTCGTAAACGAAGCTGCAGTAGGAAAAAAATGAATACTTAAAAATCAATCACTGCTTTCCTTGTAGTGCATCACAACTTCATTGCTCTGTTTTGTGTGTAGATGGAGAAAGTTAATGTTATTTGGATGTTGTTTTTTTAATAATTATTGTTATTTTTCAAAATTATACCGATGAACCTGACACTTGGAATCATGGAATACAAATACGGACTAGTCTATGAACGACAACGATCAAACGAGTTACAAAACACTGCTTGCCGTAGGTTATTTCAGTCTGTAAGTCAGAGGTCGCACCCAATAAACTTTCCTAATCATCTCCGCTCAACTGGTGTTTCACGTTCGAACATTACGTCTGACCTACACACGCTGAACCATTGATTGCTCAGCTCATGCGAGACCATTTGCTGCTGTGCACATTGCATTAATCTCGAAAAGGTAATAACGCAACCTTTGTGGGTTCAACCCGAGTCGGTTTATTTCGGTTAAATGTGTATTCTCATAGAGCGCGGGCATAGAAAAAAAAATGGAAGAGGTCACGGTTGGAAGTCACAGAGTCATGCACATATACATTCAACACGTAAGATTGTGACGATGGATGGCAGTAAAAATAATCAATTTCATAACATCGGTCGGAATGAAACCTTTCAACTGCATTAAAAAGAAAATTCATTGTTCCATATAATGTACATGAAATGTGCCGCCTGTGTAAAAATTACGAATAACCTAAATTTGGCATCTGATTATTTAATCCGACTTTCGAGTGTAGCATTCAAATGTCCAAAATAAACAATCGTAAATTCTGCAATGCTTTTGGAAATATCTCGTGCTTCGTTAACATTATTTTCCTGTGCAGTCAAGTTTCTAAAATTATAACACATTTCGTACATCAGAAGCTTGAGGAACCAACCTACAGTCAATCGATGTGAAATCGGTTTCAATTAATTAAACAACAGCAGTAGCTTGAGGTGAACAAGTAAGAAAACTCTGTCATCCTAAAACGCAAGATAATGCCGAAATCGAAATTTGGAAACTTGTGTCACAAGGACAGCATCTCATTGATGCTGCTCGTGAACACAAACTTACTTTAAAGCTAGTTCAAACTCAGAAATTGCTAACCAAGCGGTAGAAAGGAGATTTAAAAAACACTGAAAAAAAAATCGTTGACGCTATATTTAATTGGCTTGTCCGAAAATAATTTAGAAGAGAGACCGAATAGCAACGGATGCTGCAGATTCATTCCTATCGTGGAATCAAAAATTCTCTCAATGAGGAAGAAGATGACAGAATATGACAAATTCAAAACTTTTAATATGCTTTGGATTGTCCGAATTTTGTTGGAAAAAATTGTTCCCATTCTAAAGGTAGCTTCAAAATGTCTCTAACATAGACGTCATGGTCCTTATTGGCGGAAAACTCTAGCAATATTTTTTTACAATCTTCTCTTGATTCCAATTTCTTATCACTATGGAAATTTTGAATTGCGAGAAAAAGGGGGTAATCGCTTAGTGCCCGGTCCGGACTATATGGTGGATGCATTGAAACACCCCAATCATTCTCCCGGAATTATGTGGCCTTGCGTTGTTTTGATGGAACACACCACCTCTTCTGTTGGCCAATTCTGAACGTTTCTGGTCAATCGCTAGCTTCAAACGGTCCATTTGTTGACAGTAAAGATCTTAATTTAGTGTATTGCACTAAAATAAAAATCTAAAAATCGCCTCCACGAAGATCATATGACTAAGTGGCTAAGTGAGGGGGTGCGAGCGAGACAGAGCGCTATATGTCTCCCGGGGAAGGCCTCCCGGGTCACTGGAGGCTTAGGGGTGCGTCTGTTCCCCACGTTAGGGGCGGCGCCCCGAAAAGGTTCCTCTGGCAAGGTGGGACTCTAATATATCTTGCCATACCCGCTGTCTCCTGGACAAAGGAGATACACCCAGAAAATGGAGCTAAGGTCAAGACGAATACTACGAATGCGATCACCCGAGGAGGGACCCCGAACTGGAGCTGGTCCTGGAACGGGCGTAAGAACGAGCAGCCAGCGGCTGGAGGGCGATGTGACAAGTGCAGTAAAGCTCATGAACGAGCACGTTTTTCCGCTGCACTTGGTTGATGCTGAGAACATGGAGGAGCTGCAACTGAAAGTTTACTGTGCTGCTGTGGCGACCGCCAAAAGTTTAGGATACCGTATAAGGCCAAGAGGCGTACTGCTCCAATATCTCCGTGAAAGGCGTGAGCCTCCATGGCGAAGGAGATTGGAGCAACGGATCCTAAACAAGCGCGCCGCAATTGGAAAGCTGATAGCGTACAAAATAGGCAGCAGATCGGCGAAATTATGTCGCCAAGTTGCTGTGATCGTGCGAACTACTGAACTTCGCCAGCTGGGAGCTCACCAGCTGACGGAAAAACTCGACAAACTAGTACAGCAATTGAGCGTCCTTACAAAACGGCTGAAACGTTAGTCTGACTCTGCAAAGCACCAGAAACAAAACCGGATGTTCAGAGATAACGAGAAAGCATTCTACGACCACATTAGCGACGAGAAGCCCGACTACCGCGAAGGTTTGCCAGATATTAGCAATGTGACGAACTTCTGGGCTGGTATTTGGGAGACCCCAGTAGAACATCGCGACGGGCAAATGTGGTTAAGACGGGAGGAGGAGAGTTGTGGTGAAATTGGAGAGATGCCAGCTATCATCGTCGGAGAGAACGATGTTCGCGAAGCCTCGTGGTTCCTGAGGAACTGGGCAGCACCGGGCCCCAAAGATGTCCAGAACTTTTGGCACAAGAAGCTAACCGCCGCACATCCAAAGAAAACTGAGTGCTTCAACAAGGTGCTACGTGACCCACACAACCTTCCTGAATTCGCCACACGTGGCATCACCTTCCTCCTCCCGAAAGACAGCAACACATTGAACCCATCAAAGTACAGACCGATAACGTGCCTATCGAGTCTGTACAAAATACTGAGCAGCATAATTACCGCCAAAGTTTCTGCTCACTGCGAACAGCATCACATCATCGCAGAAGAGCAGAAAGGATGCAGGAAAAATACGCATGGCTGCAAAGACCAGGCCATCATCGACGCAGCCATAGTCGGCCAGGCGGTATATAACCAGCGGAACTTAAGCATGGCATATATCGATTACAGGAAGGCTTATGACTCCATACCTCACTCGTTTCTCGTCCGGGTATCTGAGCTCTACAAAATTGATCCCGTCGTCGTTAGATTTCTGCAGCATGCGATGAGGCAGTGGAGCACGTCTCTGCACCTTAGTGATGGGGAAAATGTGTTGCAGTCTAGAACGCTGTAGATAAAGAGGGGGATATTCCAAGGCGACTCTTTCATTCCGCTTTGGTTTTGTCTGGCACTGAACCCCCTCAGTAGGACGCTCAATGGAAACGGTCATGGTTATAAGATAAGGTATGGGGAAGGCGCCCACGAGAGAGTGACCCATACCTTCTACATGGACGATCTCAAGGTCTACGCTGATTCACGTCAGCGTCTAGGTGTAGCTATCCGGATTGTCGAAGAGCAGGGACAGCAGGGAAGCAGGGAAGCAGGAAGCAGGGACATCTGCATGGAGTTCGGCCTCGACAAGTGCCGCTGTGTCCATCTGCTGAAAGAGCAGCTAACTGGATCCGGAGGTTACGAGGTCTATGACGGCAAGTTTATACAAGACATTGTTCGTGGTGAATCTTACAAATACCTTGGATTCCGACAGCTCACCGGGATTCGCCACTCCGACGTCAAGACGGAGTTGCGAGACAAGTTCTTGAGTCGAGTGAACTGTGTCCTGAGGACTTTCCTCAACGCGGGGAACAAGGTACGCGCGATCAACACATTCGCGGTTCCACTGCTGACCTTCAGTTTTAGTGTAGTCAAATGGAACAAAACTGACCTAGAAGACCTTGAGAGGAGAATGAGGAAAGCATTCAAAGAGGCTGGAATGCACCATCCTCAATCGGCACTGGAGAGAGTTTCACTACCACGCAAAGAAGGGGATTTGGAATAGTCGACATATCTGCACTGTGTGTTGCCCAGGTACGACAGCTGCTCGAGCACTTCGCAGAACGCGCCAACCAAAACGCGCTATACCGAGCTGTCTGCGCCGCTGACAGAGGATACAGTGTTCTGCACTCGGCGCAAGCGGAGTACCAACTCAACTGCAATCTGCAGACAGTGAAGGAGAAGATTGCAGCTTGGAAGCAGAAGGCAGTGCATGGTGCCCACCCCCATCAACTGGACCGGCCACATGTCGACAAGGCCGCATCACATCTGTGGCTAACGCGTGGTGAACTCTCTTCAGTAGTAGAAGCCAACATGATAGCCATCCAGGACAGGATAATGCCGACGAGAAACGTTGATGACATTTGCCGGATGTGCCATCAACCAGGTGAAAACATAGAGCACATTATGGAAGACTCTCCCGTTTTGGCCAACGCAGCCTACACCGAGCGCCACAACAACGTGGCCCGTATTGTTTATCGACAATTGGCGCTCCAATGTGCTTTACTGGAAGACAACGTACCAAACTACCGGTACCTGCCTGCACCTGTCCTGGAAAATGACCGTTTCAAGCTGTACTGGGATCGCGCTGTTCTGACCGACCTCTCGACAACCGCCCAAATATAATGGTTTACGACAAGAGCGACCGCAAAGTCACCATCATCGATGTCGCTATTCCACCGAACCTGAATCTGGAGGAGACCCACGGTCGCAAAATTTGCAAGTACCGACTATTGGCCGTGGAGCTCAAGGAACTGTGGGGGCTAAGGGAGGTCCCAAGAATTGTTCCAGTCGTTCTCTCTGGAACTGGAATTGTCCCGAAGACACTTCTGGAAGGGCTGAAGGTGTTGAATATGGGGAACGAATTGGCCGGCATCCAAAAGTCGGTCATCCTTAGCACCTGCGCGATTGTCCGACAATTCCTCGGTCAGGACTGAAAAGCACGAGTCTGCAGATACGTGCATTCCGCAGAGCCTAGTCCCCCTTTGGCACTCAGAAGCCCGGGGCAAGTGAAAATTCTGGCTAGGTTCGCCTAGTTAAGAAGTGAAATAAGTCTGCCAAAAAATAAAATAAAAAATAAAAAAAATAAATAAGTTAAATTGCATGTATTTTACTGTTGCAGTATCGGCACCAGAAACACTATTCACAATTTCAGCGGCATGGCTTGCATTTTTGCATTTTTAAAATAAAAATTGTAAAATGTACCGAATGTTCTCTTTGTTGACCTCCTTTGTTAACACCCAATAACTCACAACTGACGTATTCTTCAACGTATTCACGCTTCAAGATAAACGCGTTTGACCATACTTTTACTGCGATTGAATTAATGAAGAATTTTATTTTGATTTATTCAGATTATTTGAAATTAAAATACTTAACATTTAACATTTAACCTGAAATTGTAATAATAAAAATGTTTGAATTTTCGGTTTTCCAGGCCAGGGTTCCACTTAAACCAGTTTTGGTTAGAAACATTTCCATCCCTACACCGAATTTTCGGTGATGCTGTTATGCATAGAATATGCAGCATTTCCACGCCAAATCAGACGACTGCTGTCCTTCTTCGATTTATTTGAAATAGATGTTTCCAGATGTTTGATTAAAATATGATGTTCGGCAAAGTTGTTGTAAAATAATTGAACTATTAAGGAAAAAAAACTTTAAAATACACTGTTAAAAAATTTTATCGAAAAACAGAATTGAACCCATTGACGGCCAGAAAAATCGAATAGTTGCTGCTTTGATAATTTTTTAAGTCTTTGGAAGGGTTAATATTTTGAAGTAATATTTTTGTTCGAAATGATAGCTTATTTTATTAGCTGGCACTTACCACCAAATAAATTTATGTTATTTCAACTTTTTTGAGCAAGAAATTGATTTAAAGCAAATATATACGGAAGGTGTTCTCAATTTCAATAACAAAACCCGATAAAATACAAAAATATGTGAAAGTTTCTACAGTATTACTTTGACAAAAGAACACTTATTGTGTTGTAGAACAAAAATCATTCAATTGAATCTCATACAGGATAAAATAAGTGAAAACATAGTGTTCGAAAAATAGAACATTGGCAATAACGAACTTTTTTTCTGTTGAATCATTAGATTCAGAAACACATCTGACCTTCACAGCGCGTTCAAAATTGTTTTTAAACGGTTTTATTTAGCTTGCCCTGTAATCTGTTTGTATGTTTGTAAGTTTGTAACATGTTTGTCTGTAGTGCTTTACCACATTAATAAAAAATGATCTGAAATTTGGAACACACCTTTATCTCTGTAGTCATTATAGAACTGTGTATTTCATGATCTTGAAAATCCAAGATGGCGGCTGCTACAAAATGGCGGATTACATATTTTCTCAAAACCTTATCAATATGGGTTTTTCCAAAACCCCATCAATATGGGTATCAAATGAAAGGGCTTGATTAGTAGAACACAGTTATTTATGAAAAATGCAAATCCAAGATGACTGCCACTACCAAATGGCGGACTATATATTATATCAAAACCTCGTTAATATGGGTATCAAGTGAAAGGGCTTGACTAGTAGAATACTAATATTTATAAAAAATGCAAATCCAAGATGGCTGCCACTACCAAATGGCGGACTACATATTATATCAAAACCTCGTTAATATGGGTATCAAGTGAAAGGGCTTGACTAGTAGAATACTATTATTCATAAAAAATGTAAATCCAAGTAGGCTGCCCCTACCAAATGGCGGACTATATATTATATCAAAGCCCCATTAATATGGGTATCAAATGAAAGAGCTTCACTAGTAGAACACAGTTATTTATGAAAAATGCAAACCCAAGATGGCTGCCACTACAAAATGGCGGACTACATATTATATCAAAACTTCATTAATATGGGTATCAAATGAAAGGGCTTGAATAGTAGATCACAATAGATCATGAAAAGTCCAAATCCCAGATGGCCGCAATCACAAAATAGCAAATTACTTCACTAAACGGTTTTATTTAGCTTGAACTGTTTGTATGTCTGTAGAGTTGTCCCACATTAATATAAATTTGCTTATTTTTTACTTATTTTATTTTTCAACTAGCAATAATCGCACCTCGGATAAACCTCATTGGTTACGATATCGCCACTGCGCAAAACTATTCAAGATTGTTTACTTCGGAAGATTTTTGACGTAGGACTACGTCTTTCATTTCTATACCGGGGTGTAAAACCAAAGTTTCGAGAACGAAAGCGTTACGCTGGAGACCGAGATTTTGAGCGTTAATAGCTCTTAAACAACTGAACGAAATGGTATGATAAACACTTCATTTGAAAGATAAAATGTCTACGCGTCATATACTTGTTACTTTTTCATCCAAAAACTTGTTTCAATAGTCTTAAAATTGCTTTCAAAACAGGCTATTGAAATCAAAAATCGGTATATAAGCGAGCGGCGCTCGTAAACCCATTCAGTTATGATTGAACAGCGATTGGAGCATGTTGTCGCTGTTGTTGTGAAGCTAATTTCGTTTATCATGAATGCGCTGATGAACGGTGTCACCAAGAGCCTGTTTGTGCACCTAAGGCCAAAAGAGAATCCATCAGGAGGAGAGTGATGCCACGGTTCCGCTTGAAACATCGGAGCAGCCGCCACACACACACACACACATACACGCGCGGAATTCTCGTTGCTATCATCGTTGCTGAAAAATAATCTGCCAGTTCCCCTGGCAATTGAAAAATACATTCATGCGAAATAGTTTATTTTAATGTTTTCTATCCATATAACACTGCAACCAAATACATTTGGTTTTGTTATTTTTCAATCAATCGCAATTAACAGGAAAGCTTCTGAATATTTTTTTCCCCATCAGTGGAAATTTTCGTATCCAATATTGGATGCATAACATGAAAAACGGAAAATGTTTCACATCGCGAAAATCAAGTCATTTTCGAGCGATTATTTGCTTTCTACTCATATAATGCTGCGAACAAATACATTTCGTTTTGGATTTTTTCAATCAAGTGCGATCAACGTAAGACCACGTCTTTCGGCAATTTATTAGAGGTGCAATGAATCTTTAGGAATTCCCGCTCTACGCGCACTGGCAAACAATGTTTACTCAACAATTTCTCAAACTAGAAATGGGTGTTGTGAGAGAGGATTAGCGAACGCGAAAACGACAAACGGGAGAAAGATACGTTTGGAGGTTGAAGGAAATTGGCAGAAAACTTCTTCATTCTATCATTCAAATAATGTGATTCATACCACATCGTTTTGCCAGAAAGAGATTATTAATGCTCAAAGGAGGAATCGAGTCCTCCGAGGAAATTACCCAGCGCAAATTAGAGTCGACTCTCGATTGCGGCATTCGTACACAAATAATTTTATAATGCAGTTTCACCAAAGTGATTTCTTCGGATATATTCACTACATCATGTCATGTATTTCATATTCTTCATAAGGAAATCCATATCCATGGCACCTATCGGTAACGAATTATTATCGAAACCACGATTTTCGCTAAATGCTCCTTTCAGTTCGGCCTGTAAAAAACTTTTCTGTACTCTAATCCATCAAATTTGGAGCCCTGAAAAGGGCCGTTGATTATATGCTAAGCTAATATAGCACGCTCTCCTCGGATACGATGGGCCAGCTGGATGTCCTTGGGCATGATGTGACGCGTTTTGCATGGATAGCACACAAATTGGTATCTTCGAATAAGCCTCCTGCAGCGTCATAACCGCGGAACATTGGAAGCGCAAGTCGGTTTTGAAGTCCTGAGCAATTCCACGAACCAAATGCTGCAAAGGTAGCTTGCGGATCAGCAATTCGGTCGATATCTGATAGCGACGAATTTCATGCGAAGTTCACGGTCGATAGCGATGTGGCTTCTCCACCTATCCTGCTACTGGTGCGCTTATCCGAGCTGACTTCGTGTGCCTTACCACCGAATGACTAACGAGCTGTCTGCGAAAGACTAACGAGCTCGAGTCCTCACGGTGCGAGAGTAGAGTAAGAAATGAACGAAAGGAAGGAAGGAAGGTATTGAATTAGAGAGACTTTAAACTCTGAGAGTTCATTCGTCTCTATGAACGAAAGCAAAGGAAGCGTCATTTTATAAACCATAAAAGTATAGAATCTAAATCCCACCCTTATTATATTCGTGAGTATACAGTAAGCTTATACAATAAAGAGGGTGGGGTTTACATTCGATTCTTTTATGTTTTATAAAATGACACTTCCCTTGCTTTCGTTCATTTCTTACTCTACTCTCGCACCGTGAGGACTCGTTTCATCGGGACTAAGCAGACAGCTCGTTAGTCTTTCGGTGGTAAGGCACCACGAAAGCAGCTCGGATAAACGCATCAGCCGCAGGAAGCGTGAAGAAGCCACATCGCTATCGACCGGGAACTTCGCATGAAATTCGTCGCTATCAGATATCGACCGAATTGCTGATCCGCAAGCTACCTTTGCAGCATTTGGTTCGTGGAATTGCTCAGGACTTCAAAACCGACTTGCGCTTCCAAAGTTCCGCGGTTATGACGCTGCAGGAGGCTTATTAGAAGATACCAATTTGTGTGCTATCCATGCAAAACGCGTCACATCATGCCCAAGAACATCCAGCTGGCCCATCGTATCCGAGGAGAGCGTGCTATATTAGCTTAGCATATAATCAACAGCCCTTTTCAGGGCTCCAAATTTGATGGATTAGAGTTCAGAAAAGTTTTTTACAGGCCGAACTGAAAGGAGCATTTAGCGAAAATCGTGGTGTCGATGATAATTCGATACCGATAGGTGCCATGGATATGGATTTTATAATGAAAAACATGAAATATATGACATGATGTAGTGAATATATCCCCATATCGAAGAAATCACTTTGATGAAACTGTTTACCGTTTGTCGTTTTTAATTGTTGGGAAAGGGCATTATTTCTGCTGACTAAATTCCAAGAAAAAATCCATTCCTTCTTTAAGCGTGATTCATTCTGCCTCGGATCAACGGAACAGTATGATAATCATTTCATACAAAAGATAAAATGTCCAAGAGTTATATGATTGCTATTTATTGAGTCGAAAAATTGTTTCAATAGTTTAATGATAGCTTCGAAAACAGGTTATTGAAATCATTCGTATCCGTATGTAGCGCGCCCACTTGGAAACCCATTAATCTTATTGGAATGTGAGATGGGGAAGCTCATACTTACGCCTATGCATTATGCTGTACACTACAAACTTTTTTTCTCCGTACTGATTAAGAAGCCGACCGAACTATCGGTCGACAAGTCAGTCTGCAGTAGGCGGGGGCTCTTAATTTCGTTTTTGCAGGCCGAACCGAAAAAATTTCAGTCGAGTTAACTCTTTTTTACAGTAATGCTTTTGAATCCGTACACTTTGCATTACATTCAATATCATACCACAGCCATAACATTTTTTCATGTTGAATTTATGCGATTAATAGTTGCTAATATAGTTACTGATAGTTTCTTGATAGTTACTTATCAATCGCATTAATTCAACATGCAGAAAATGTTGTGGCTGCGGTATGGTATTAAATGTAACGCAAAGTGTCCGGATTCAAATACATTACTGTATACTTACTTCGATGTTATTCGTTTCTCTCTCAGGGTAAGCAACGAATATAATAAGGGTGGGGTTTAGATTCTATACTTTTATGGTTTATAAAATGACGCTTCCTTTGCTTTCGTTCATTTCTTACTCTACTCTCGCACCGTGACGACTCGTTTGTTTGGGACCAAGCAGATAGATAGTTAGTCTTTCAGTGGTAAGGCACACGAAAGCAGCTCGGATAAGCGCACCAGCCGCAGGATAGGTGAAGAAGCCACATCGCTATCGACCGGGAATTTTGCGTGAAGTTCATCGCTATCGGAAGTCGACCGAATTGCTGATCCGCAAGCTACCTTTGCAGCTTTTGGATCGTGGAATTGCTCAGGACTTCAAAACCGACTTGCGCTTCCAAAGTTCCGCGGTTATGACGCTGCAGGAGGCTTATTAGAAGATACCAATTTGTGTGCTATCCATGCAAAACGCGTCACATCATGCCCAAGGACATCCAGCTGGCCCATCGTATCCGAGGAGAGCGTGCTATATTAGCTTAGCATATAATCAACAGCCCTTTTCAGGGCTCCAAATTTGATGGATTAGAGTTCAGAAAAGTTTTTTACAGGCCGAACTGAAAGGAGCATTTAGCGAAAATCGTGGTGTCGATGATAATTCGATACCGATAGGTGCCATGGATATGGATTTTATAATGAAAAACATGAAATATATGACATGATGTAGTGAATATATCCCCATATCGAAGAAATCACTTTGATGAAACTGTTTACCGTTTGTCGTTTTTAATTGTTGGGAAAGGGCATTATTTCTGCTGACTAAATTCCAAGAAAAAATCCATTCCTTCTTTAAGCGTGATTCATTCTGCTTCGGATCAACGGAACAGTATGATAATCATTTCATACAAAAGATAAAATGTCCAAGAGTTATATGATTGCTATTTATTGAGTCGAAAAATTGTTTCAATAGCTTAATGATAGCTTCGAAAACAGGTTATTGAAATCATTCGTATCCGTATGTAGCGCGCCCACTTGGAAACCCATTAATCTTATTGGAATGTGAGATGGGGAAGCTCATACTTACGTCTATGCATTATGCTGTACACTACAAACTTTTTTTCTCCGTACTGATTAAGAAGCCGACCGAACTATCGGTCGACAAGTCAGTCTGCAGTAGGCGGGGGCTCTTAATTTCGTTTTTGCAGGCCGAACCGAAAAAATTTCAGTCGAGTTAACTCTTTTTTACAGTAATGCTTTTGAATCCGTACACTTTGTATTACATTCAATATCATACCACAGCCATAACATTTTTTCCATGTTGAATTTATGCGATTAATAGTTGCTAATATAGTTACTGATAGTTTCTTGATAGTTACTTATCAATCGCATTAATTCAACATGCAGAAAATGTTGTGGCTGCGGTATGGTATTAAATGTAACGCAAAGTGTCCGGATTCAAATACATTACTGTATACTTACTTCGATGTTATTCGTTTCTCTCTCAGGGTAAGCAACGAATATAATAAGGGTGGGGTTTAGATTCTATACTTTTATGGTTTATAAAATGACGCTTCCTTTGCTTTCGTTCATTTCTTACTCTACTCTCGCACCGTGACGACTCGTTTGTTTGGGACCAAGCAGATAGATAGTTAGTCTTTCAGTGGTAAGGCACACGAAAGCAGCTCGGATAAGCGCACCAGCCGCAGGATAGGTGAAGAAGCCACATCGCTATCGACCGGGAATTTTGCGTGAAGTTCATCGCTATCGGAAGTTGACCGAATTGCTGATCCGCAAGCTACCTTTGCAGCTTTTGGATCGTGGAATTGCTCAGGACTTCAAAACCGACTTGCGCTTCCAAAGTTTCGCGGTTATGACGCTGCAGGAGGCTTATTCGAAGATACAAATTTGTGTGCTATCCATGCAAAACGCGTCACATCATGCCCAAGGACATTCAGCTGGCCCATCGAATCCAAGGAGAGGGTGCTATATTAGCTTAGCATATAATCATCGGCCCTTTTCAGGGCTCCAAATTTGATGGATTAGAGTTTAGAAAAGTTTTTTGCAGGCCAAACTGAAACGAGAATTTTCGTTTGGATGCCATACAGCATCGAGAAAATTCCGGAAAGATCTAATCGTTGCTGAAAAATAATCTGCCAGTTCCCTGGGAATTGAAGAATACATCCATGCGAAAGAGTTTATTTTAATGTTTTCTAATTATATGGCGAACACAGCGACCAAATACATTTGATTTCGTAATTTTTCAATCAAGTGTAATTAGCTGGAAAGCTTCTGAAGGTATTCTTTCCCATCAGTAGGATATTTTCGTATCCAATATTGGATGCATAACATGGAAAACGGAAAATGTTTCGTATCGCGAAAATTATATAATTTTCAATCGATTATTGCTCAGTCGCCGAAATTTTCATACTCAGAGAGTTCATTCTCCTCTAGTTTGCCTTCCAAATTGCCATCGTAAACCACACCTTCTCTCGATTCAATCACACACGAAAAGCATACTGAAATGATATTCTGGTGGTGAAACCGATTCATTTTTCGTGAGGCGTCGTGCACAAATTACGTAACGCGATAAGGGGGGAGGGGGTAGATGTTGCGTTACTTTCTGTTTATTAGAGATAGGAAATTGCGTTACGAAGGGGGCGGGGGAGAGGTGGTTCAAAATTCGGATTTTTAGCGTTACGTAATTTGTGCACGACGCCTGAGGACATCGACAAGACAACATCGTTACTGAACGAGCTGAACGGCGAGGGATCGAGGGATTCATTACCTGGCCTGACCTGACCTGAAATGCAATCAGTTTGTTTTAACTGTGAGGGAGCGCAGTAAAGCCGATGCTGATACTCTCGTGACCAAGAGAGTATCAGCATCGAAATACGGTTCCTCGGGAAGACATAGAAGCAGCCGCCACACACACACACATACACGCGCGCCACTCTTTTCGTTTGCTGGTTATCGAGAGGAAACCTGGAAAAAAATGATCGTTGCTGAAAAATAATCTGCCAGTTCCCCTTGGAATTGAAAATTACATTCAAGCGAGTTTATTTTAATGTTTTCTATCCATATAATACTGCGACCACATACATTTGGTTTTGTGATTTGTCAATCAAGTGCAGTTAGCAGGAAAGCTTCTGAAGATTATTCTTCAGAACAAGGTTTTGTGTATCCAATATTGGATGCATAAAACCTTGAGTCTCCAACGTAACACTCTCGTTTTTGAAGTCACCCAAATATTTATTTATTCATTCATTCAGGATGGATTTAGATTCAACTTCAAACAAATGATTTCTAAATCAACGATAGTCCTACGTCACCCTTGCGGTTATACCATAGATATAACCCACTTCCTGTTTTTTGAAGAAGAAAACCTAGTTGGCGATGATATTTCACTAAATGACAACTTTCCAGCCCCCAATGTCATTGTTTTATAGCAGCGCATTTGCACTCTACGGGTTTTGGAAAATGTACGATTTTCCGGGATAATCGGAAGAAAATAAAAGCTTGTCAGTAATAATTTGAATATATAAAAATATGGTTACATCTCACTATAAGTGGATGAATTCTGGTTTTTCTTAGAGACTTTCATTTCTTGTTTTAGTAAAGTAATTATTTGTTCGCAGTGTTTGTACTTGCAAAAAAAATGTAGGTTTGGCCAATGTTCGATTGATTAGGTTGATGATTTTTCGAACAAACTTATCCCAAAAAATGGAAGATTGAAAAAAAAAGCTTGAGCAGTCTCTAACGCCACTAATCAAAATGAAAAAATACAGCTTGACCGCTACGGGGTTATATAAATATTTACATATCTTATATCTCCAATCATCCTCATTTAGACATTTTTATGTACAGGAAAACCTTTTATTGTGCGATCTTTTTTGTGCGATTCTCTGTTCTTGTGCGGTATATGAAAAGAAGCATGTTTGACGAAGTTTTCGTTCATTTCGTTTTTTTTTTCGATGTTTTATATGCATTTCAGGGCGAAAAGAGCATATTTGCGTCTAAATAATCCACTCCTCAAACAATTCCCATCCTTTTTTCAAATGCTCTAAGTTGCGCATGACATGATTTCTAATTGCAACAAATTTCGACATGCAACTAAAAGCACAACACAGCCTCCTGCAACCGAAAAGGCAAACTGTCCAGAGCAGAGCAGGGAAAGAAAAGGAAATCGAACGGTGAACGGCGTGGAATTGAATTATTTTCCTGGGGAATCTTTTTTTATGCGGTCCCTATCTATCGTACAAAAAAAGTTTTTTTCAAATTGTGTACGGAACACGTTTTTTTAAAGCCACTGGTGAAGTTTTGTACGATTTTTTTTCTGTGCGGCCCCTATACCAGGCACAAAAAAAGGTTTGCCTGTAGTTTAATTATAAAACTCTTTTAATTTAACAAAGTTTGACGCAGAGTGGTGCCGTATCAAATTTACCATAATGGAATTACCGTTACCATTTAAGAAGATTGTGTTTTCAAAGAAAAATTGTTTCCAAATGTTTTAAACGTCGAGTTCTACTGTCATCTCGAATTTTTTTTGTCAAAAATCGACAATCTGCGGCTTAATTTTTTTTTTGAATACCAGAGAAAACATATGGTCAAGGGCCAAGGAAAATGTTCATCTTGAATTTTTATATGGAACAACGTGTGAAATGTCGATTTACACGATAAAATACCCAATGCAAAATATTAGCTCAATCGGACTTCATTTACTAGTGTCGCAGATGTTAAAATGTGAGTTGTATGAAAACCGAAAAATTACCCAAGGGGGGAGGTACAGGAAATCAGGGTTTTCATTTTTTTTTATGCTAGATGTCTTAAATTTAGCATCAATTTTTATTTAAACCTCGATTTCCTGTACTCTCTCCTTGAGGTTGTGAACATTTTTTATGGGGTAACTATTTGAAATTTTAAGATCGATTTTTCCCACACATTCATTGGCGCCCTAATATACAGTGATTCTCAGATGTTCGTGAAAAGTAGTAGAAAAGTAGTATAACCCATATATATTTTTATTTTTTCATAAGCGTGCCCATCTTCCTTTTATGGCGGTTCGAAAAATAAATTTTTCCTCTTTTTCCCAAAAATCAAGTTTATCAAAAAATTTTAACTTTAGAATTACAAGCCCGATTCAAATGATCGACATATCAAATTAAAGCCAATTAGCTAGTCCTCTTTGAAAAAGTTTTTTTTATAGTTTACATAGTCAAAGGTAGAGGGCGCCAGGTAGAGAGCACCAGTGGTTATGTGAATAGCGTGGTCGTGTAAAACAGCCTTGCATTCCAGCCTCCAACGAATTGCGAAAAAAATCGATTTTTTTTTCGTAATATTTTCGATTGTATTTGTTTTTGTTAAAGAAAAGGAAATAGGGGTTTTCAAAAAAAAAATTGAAATTTAGTGTCATCTCGAATATTTTTTTTTTTGTCAAAAATTGACACTTTGAGACTATTTTTATCGGAGTACGAGACGAAACGTATGGTTTTAAGTGCCAATGAAAATAATTACAGGGAAACTTCAATATAACCTACCCTCGTTATAACGTACCCTCGATATAACGTCACTCGATATAACGTACATTTTACCTCGATATAACGCACACCTTTTCAAAGTGTAAAGGAAAATTTTTTTCAATATTTTTTTTCTGATAGAACAATGAATTATCTGTATTGTGATGCTGAAACAAGTTTAGTACATTCAATCAATCTCGAAATACAGCTGGTTTTGTGATTCCAGATTCTAAATGAATCATGCTTTAATCAACAGTACGAAGGGAAACATCATGAGAAAGGTTGGCTTCGTCTTCTGATTGAAGTATTTCATTAACTTGACTAAAACAGCAACACAATAATGTATTATAGACTACGTTTGTGAGTACTTTATTATGCTTCGATATAACGTACAATTCGATACAACGTACAATTTTGAAAGTGAAATGTACGTTATATCGAATTTTACCTGTATCTCGATTTTCCATTCGGAATTTGCTACGAAATGTTGATTTGCACGATAATACACCCTTTGCAATATATTAGCTCATTCGAACTTCATTTATTAGTGTCACAGACGTAAAAAATTAAGTTTTTTTTAAAAAAACGAAAGATCACCGAAAATAGGGGTTTTAAAAAAAATTGTTAGTGCCAAATGTCTTAAAATTGCATTATTCGTCGAGATTTACTGTTATCTCGAAAAAAATTGTCAAAAAAATTGTTTCTGGCCCTTGGTCGTTTTTCCGTCTGAAAAGTCGATTTTAGACAAAAAAAAATTTTTTTAGATGACTGTAAATCTCGATGTGCCATGCAATTTTAAGACATTTAGCATCAAAAACAAAATTTAAAAACCCCGATTTTCGGTGATTTTTCGGTTTTCAAAAAACTTAAATTTTAACGTCTGCAACACTAATAAATGAAATTCGAATGAGCTAATATTTTGCATAGGGTATATTATCGTGCAAATCACTATTTCGCAAGAAGTTTCGAATGAAAAATCGAGATAATTATTTTTATTGGCACCTAAAACCATACGTTTCGTGTCGTACTCCGTAAAAAAAGTCCCAGAGTTTCGATTTTTGATAAAAAAATTGTTTTCGAGATGACATTGGATCTCGACGTTTCATGCAATTTGAAGACATTTGGCATCAATTTTTTTTTTCGAAAACCCCTATTTCCTTTATTCCCCCGATTTTCAATAAAACTCAAACTTTGACCGCTTTGCGCCACTCTCCCTTAAGTCCGATTGAGCTGATATTTGGCATAGGGTGTTTTTTGAGGTTGTGAAAATTTGTATAGGGTATGTTTTCGAAATTTTGAGGTCGATTTTTTCCCATACATTCATTGGCACCCTATACATGTTACAGTCACATAAAACGCCCTCTATCTTTAACCATGTAAACAATCAAAAACAAATACAATCGATGATATTACGAAAACAAAATCATTTTTTTTCGCAATTCGCAATCACAGTAATTTGTGTGCTCCCGTGGCCGAGTGGTTAGCGTCCCAAACTATCATGCCGGGAGTTCGGGTTCGATTCCCATTCTGGTCGAGAGATTTTTCGTCAAAAAAAATTCTTCCGGCTTGCATTGTGGTCACGCGTATTCTAGAGCTTGCCACTCCAGAGTACATTTAAGGCGTGTTGTTCGGCATAGAAATCTCAACCAAGTACTACTTATAAAAATGACGCAAGTAGTGCTACGTTTAGAAGACAAAAGTTCCACTGGAACGTTAGTGCCATCCAAGAAGAAGAAGAATCACAGTAATTTAAAAAAAATGTCATTTTTATAAACCACTATACCGATTTGGCATGGAATGGGTTTTTTTTTTATCTGTATTATAGTGACTTTCAACTCATTTGGCTGGTTCGTCACTTTTACTTCAATTTTTGGAAGAATGTCGGGAGTGAGAATTGAATGGAATGGGTGTATATTCGAATGGTCACGAAAATGGTCATCTCAAATTTCAAAAATCGGTAATTGGCACCATTAATAACACAACAATGGTAGGCCCACATCAACAGTGAACATTCGAACAATATGCCGAAAAAGGCGACATGTGTATCGATAGGATAGGAATACTTTCACGCCTAAATGGATACTGTGCAATAGATAAAACAAATGTGTATCGACTGAAGAAATAATCTTACACCGAAAATGGCTACTGTGTAATATTTTTTTTTGGGGAGGCATAATTTTTTGTGCGAATTGCCTAAAAGATGAGAAAAATTGGCTACTGACTATAATAAAATATTTTAAACCATTCAAACGTGTATTTGTTATAAGAACAATTCCGGTTTCATATGCAAATACCTGGAAAGTTTTTTCGTTTGTATGTATCAGTTTCCTATTTTGTATGTATCAGTTTCCTATTCTTACAATAACAACCTAAATCTTTCACAATCAAGGAAGGATATTTCAGTATAAAAAACAGGTAACAAATGGTAAAGTTTTTCGTCAAACATAAAGACCAAACATTCACAATAACAATTTTTAAGTATTCCTTGGTTTTGTAGAACAGTTTATTTTTGTTTACTTGCCAAACC
Organism: Toxorhynchites rutilus septentrionalis; assembly: GCF_029784135.1. Lineage (NCBI taxonomy): Eukaryota > Metazoa > Arthropoda > Insecta > Diptera > Culicidae > Toxorhynchites > Toxorhynchites rutilus. Next base: position 220,722,583 of record NC_073746.1, read on the forward strand.
CTGAATTCCGGAACTCTTCAAACCGATTGACGACAAACTTTCCGCAAATATCCTTCACGCAGTTCCCAGTGCCGAAACGCTGAGCGTGATTCGCGCGTTTAAGCCAAGCTCCCAAAAGAGAGCAAGAGAGCGCAATGCGATTGACGACCAACACACAAGGCTAAGCGAGGAAAGGAGAATTCAACGGCTTGGCAAAAGCTCAGATACGTTTCAGTCGCCACGGTGTGCAGAATAACGCCGCAAACCGTTCCAACAGGAGGTATATCTGTATTTAACCCCTACTCAGGCTTCTATTTACTACTTATCTGCTCTGTGAATTCCGCGAATCCCGCAATTGATCTCTGTCGGTTATTTGGAAACATAAACGGATAATGTTTTGCAACAACAGTGAATCTTTTTTTTTATTGAAACTAAAACAGTGAAATAGTCAGGCGCTCCGCAAAGGTGATCAGAAGAATTTGGGTGGCTGTGAGAAAAACGTGTGGTCTTGATCGTATGCATTGAGGTGGTTCTTCGATTGGTTGTATATTTCTGAAAGTGCTTGTTCAAACAGTGAAACCAAAATGAATTATGAGTGATAAAAGCATCCGGAGATAACTCAGCGAATAAAACTTTCATCGAATGAAAAGATGAAAGTCTGGTGTTGAACAGTGTGCTTCATGATTTATGAGTGCAAAACGAAAAACGCAAAAGAAAATACTGCGCTTTGCAAACCAAAATCAGTGCCGGAAATTTGGAAAGTACAATCAAAATATACGTAGCAAGAGAGAAGTGAGATTTGAAAACAAAAAAACAACAATATTATCACCATTTTGAACATTCCAAGAACGGATTTCTTGGGCCAAGGATTCATCCACGCATCCAACGCACCTGTCTTAAAACGGTTCACTCGGAAGACAAACAGCATGAGACAGAAAATCGATAATGAATCATTTCTATGTTGAACCAACCATTTGAAACAAGTGAGTAGTACCGCAATAAATGGACGATTAAACTTTCTTCGATACTATTTCTTTAGTTCCCTATGCCAGTATGGTTGAAATGATGGTGTATTGATACGGCGCGAAGGCGAATGTGTGTTGAAAATCCGGACCGAGCAGTTCGCGATGTGTAGTGAGGTTGCGCAACATGCGTTTGAAAGTGGAAAGCTCTCTCTCTATCCCATTGTTAAATATGTATTTTAGTTTAATTTCTATCGGAAACGTCTGTCGAACATCATAAATGCTTCCACTACCTGTAGGCTGTCGAATTTATCACAACAGTTGATGTGTTGTGATGTGCTGCATTGTGTAAGAGTGATGTCAGGTTTAATTTCACGCGCCAAGGGATTCCGTTGTTGAATTGGGAAATCCTTGGGTGCATCACAGTTTGGAACACTTATTGTTGCAGCATTTTTGACTAGAATTAAGTTTTATTCGTAAATTTGCTTACAACTGAACATCTGATTGATATATATTTAAATTTATTATCCAATTCGTTTGAGCCCCTTCCCATTTCCACATAAGTTTACAATTGCTTTCCTCCAAATAAGTAACGTTTTGTTATGTTTGCAATTCCAAATTATCGAATTACACCGATATTTACGTTTGCGAAAACGTGTACAAAACGCAACAGGGCAACAAATCGGGCAACGACTTTCCCTGGCAATTGTTTTTAGGCATTTTTTTCCCTGTAATTTCGAAGGCCAACAACGTTTGGTAAGGGTTGCAAATCGAGTCGAATCAAAGCAATGAAGTGAACAATGCATGTATTTTGCACCAACAACAAACAATCTCGGAAAGTATTACAAGGTCTGCTACAGACTGTTTCGTGTAAGTTCACTCGCTTCGGGCGATGATTTTTATTAAGTGAAAAATTAAACAACAACCTATGTTCATAATCTGTTCGAGAGTATGGCCCGCGTGCGATGCAATTGAATAGCCTATTGCTAGCATGTAATAGTTTAGTACCTGTCAGAGGCTTTGTCGGAGATAGTGAGTGTTTAATAATAATTGGTACTTACATTTAAAGGGTACAAGAACAATACTTTGCAGTTGAACTCACATATTATCATGATATGATTATTTACTCTATAAGCCTCAATAGAAAAGCAAACAAAAGACTTTCGGTTTTAGGCTTTCCGAAATACAAAACAAAACATAACTGTATTGCGATTTATTTTGCTATTAATATTCCAATATATTGGACTAAATATTGTTCAAACAAGTTTTTTTAGGGTATTTTCTAAAAAAAATATTTTTTTAATAAAAAAATATAATATCCGGAATCTCCCAGGAGGTGGGGAACTTCGATATAACGAACCCTCGTTATAACGTACACATTTTCATTGGACGAATTTCATGCCAACTCGTCTTAGGAGTTGGCAGCACCATCTAAGATTGTAGTGAAACGTTGTGGATGTAAAAAAAATGTTCATTTGAGCAACTTTGCACTCTTGAAATCTCCAAAAAGAATTAGACTACTTTTTGCAAAGAGCCAAAATTTGTTTTCCCTAGTTTTTTACAAAAAAATTTAACACAAAAATTATAGTTTTTACCTACAAAGTTTAAGTCAAAGAAAGAAATGTATGAAATTGTTCAAATTGTTTAGAAATACCAATCTTTATCAAATATTACACTGAAAATAAAACATTTTAAAAATTGAAATACACTTTTTAAGAAAGTATTTTTATTAAATAACAACAGTTCCCTCGTTCCAATGTATGGGAGACTGTTATAGGGCAACCAAAATTTTAACAAGCATGCGATCATTTAATCCACTTACCCTCAATAGACAATATGAAGGGAAACATCATGAGAAAGGTTTGCTTCACCTTCTAGTTGGATTCTTTCATCATTATTTGCCAGCTCTACCCAAACAGCATTACAATGAAGTGATATGAGCTATGTTTCTGAGTTCTTTATTATGCTTCGATACAACGTAAAATTTTGACAATTTAGCAAGCGAACTCGTTTTCGAGCTATTTCAAATTAAGAACAGAACATTTTTTTGAGCTATTCAAAATTTAGCGTTAATTTATTTTTCCAAAAATAATTTCACAAAGATTTTTTATTTGATTGTACCTCCAAACAATCAAGTGTTTCCGAGCTATGTTTTATAAAATCAAAATTTATGCTAAAATTTATACGCCCTTCTAAAAAATAATCTTGAGTCAAACAATCCTTCCACTCGGGGAAAATTATCAGCCTGCCAAGCCAAATGCATATGCATGTGTCATTCAAATCAAAAATAGTCGAATAAAACTGAAATATTTCCTGGTCGTTTGACTGGAAATGCTCTGTTGTCTTCAAAATTGGAATTATGAATTTCTTTCGATTTGGAAACTATAAAAATATTAGACATTCATCATATATTCTAACAAGTTGAAACGTAGTGTATAACGTTTCTGCTTGTTTACTTTAATTTCCTTAGAACGAGATTGCAATCCTCATAGTCATCGATTTATGACACGAGGATTGAAGATTGTGTATTTGCAAGATAATCTTTGAGGAAAAGCTTCATGAAAAATGTTCACTGCAAGATTTGAGGAATATATTATAATAATAGTTACAAGGATTTGGCGGAATCAGTGACCCCTCGAGTCGACAGAAATGCACCACGATATGGGAGGCAGACTAGGGGGTGCTGCTGATTAAAGGTCAGTAGAATGCGAATAGTTAACATCTCATGTCCACTATTTCGCGAAAGCGAAGATAACCTTATTAAAATAGCATAAGTTAAATTGTAAGATACTACATTCGATCATATATATCGGAAAATTGTAATTTTAAATCTTCCCGCTGAACATTTTTCCTTTTATCTGAAGTTAGTGGTCTTAATGTAAATTTTTAAAGTGATTCATCATTTAGTTTGTTTACAACGCCATAAGGAACAACTTAACTTTTCTTTTTTTTCTTGGCAATTTTTGATATGGATATTTCTATTGGTCAGAGATATTACATGAAATTTTATGTTGCAAACAAAATTGTGACGAAATGTTGAAAATGTTGCAGAATACATTTGGTGACTCAATTATGTCGAAAACACGGTTGTATGAATGGTAAATGGTCATCCATTAGCGACTTGACAGTTTTGTGAGTTCGTGTGAACGAATTCTTAAAACACTTTAATTATCTGTCAATATCAAAACGTTAGTCAACATTTTCATCATAGTAATTTTTTTTCATTTTCATCATAGTACACGACGAACGTTCAATGCTTAATCAAAATTACTACCGAAATTCGGAGTCGGTGATTGCAACTTCAAGTGAATCCATCCGAAATGACCCAAATCAATCGATTGCACGGCGTTCTCAAGAATTGGGCATCTCCCAAACCTCGTTGTGGCGTATTTTGCGAAAATATTGTTTTCGTACTTTGCGAAAAGATCTTCTTCGTCACAAAATCATCTTCAGCGATGATGCTCATTTCTAGCTAAATGACTTTGTCAACAAGCAAAATATGCGTTACTGGTCAGATGCAAACCCACATGTGTTTCAGAAACACCGTTGCATCCACAGAAAATTATTGTTTGATGTGGTTTTCATGTCGGAGGAGTGATTGGGCCGTATTTTTTCGTCGATGAGAGCGACCGTCATGTTGCCGTCAATGGAGAGCGCTATCGCGATATGTTGGAAGACTATTTTTGGCAATTGGCAATTTGGGAATTGGAAGAGCCTAACATCAATGATATGTGGTTTCAACAAGACCATGCCACTTTCCACACAGCGCACGTTACAATGGATTTACTGGAAAGTAAGTTTGAGTAAGAGCTCATAGATAACATCCAATGCGAAATTTGCAACATTCCGGTCGAAATTTGTAGCCTAGTAGTGGAAAATACATAATATGGAAGCTACCCGAAATCATAATTTTCGTAATTGTATGACCAATTTAAATTACAACTAATTCTTCAAAGCTTCTTCAAGTTTGAGATATAAAAGTTTTTAATAATAAATTCAATTTATGAGTAAGATTTTTTAACAGTGCTATCATAATATTATTTTTCCTAATAGTTCATTAAGTTTCAACAACTTTGTCAGACATCATATTTTAATCAAACATCTGGATTACGAATTACGATTTTTTGAGAGAAAGATCAATTACATTGAGGATGCCCTTTCGAAAAATGTACCCTAATTTAAATTTTTCTTTATCATATATCCAGATAATGAAAATTCTGATTTTAGGGAGTTTTTATCAAAATGCCTAGTTAAAAAAAAATCAGTAAGGATCGGGTTAGTGTCCGGCTGATTTGGCGTGGAATTGCTCTGTATTTAAAAAAAATGAAAACTCCTTCGCTTCCCTTACATATTTGAAAAGAATGTCAAAATGAACGGATTGCATTGCAAAGATAACACTTTTAAACCAGAAAAAAAATTGTTTAGTTTTAAAAATCTAAATCCAAAAACTCAATGAAATCATCGATTTCAAAAATATAAAAAGAGCAAAAAATAGAGCAGTGCTGAGTCTCAAAACTTAATTTAGAATTCCTAAATTGCGAAACCGCGCAATGCGTTAAACTTCTGAGAAAAATCAATCATCAAAAACACGTACATTGAAATGAAAATTATGTATTAATGGATCTAGAAATAAAAAAAACCGAAATTTCAAAATGCCAAAAATTTGAATTTTCGTTAATTTTTTTTATGATTTGTACAGTAGACGCACTTTGAGTATTATCGTTTCAGAGCCTATTGAAAATGGCGTGAAAAAATAAAAAACTACGTTTTCACCATAGTGTACCCTACACAACATTTTCAATAGTTCTAGTGATAAAGTTTGGGGGCAAAGTTTAATTTTTTTTTGGAACGTTAATTTTTTATTGAACATTTTTTTACAATATTTTATGATACACCATAGTAAGACGTACTTTCAGTTTTTTTAAATTTTTATCTCGAGCCTATCGAGAACGGCATGCAGTAAATTAAAAAGTACATCGTTTATCATAGATCCTATGGTGAAACACATATAGGTTCGAAAAATAACCAAAATTTCTTATTTTGTACCCTATACACTGTTTTACATAGAGCTGGTGATATAGTTTGTGGGCTCTTTTTGCTTCCTTACTCAGCCAGCCAGAACCTTTATTTAGCTTTTTTTCATTTAAAACACAATGGTGGAAAAGTGGAAAATTTTAACGAATAAAAAAAAAATTTGCGAGTGGATGCAAGAGAAAATTCCGTATTTTTCATTTTTTATATTTCAGCTTTAGTTCCCTTGAATGTTATACGTAAAACGAAATTGTGTGCATTGATTCGTTATACCGTTTGGGTGATAATGTTTGCTTAGCCTGGTAAACTGATAGAGAATAATATGGATATCGCTACTAGACTGTCGATTTACATATTAGATATAGACATATTAGATATAGAACATACTAGATATATAATATATTACATATTAGATATGGATAATTTTTTTTATTCACTATTTTCATCTTAAAGGTGTTCATTTCACCTGAAAATCCATTATAGTATTTGTCGCTTTACAAACTCGTGAACTCAAACCAACAAACTTCTATAGTTACCAGGTATGCTATAAAGATCATCGCGTTAGTATTAGTAAATAGCGTGCATAAAAACGTGCAGTTCGGGAGAAATTCAAAACAAAATTTTAGTTCACTTTGTCTCCGAGTTCAATTTTGAGAAAAAATCATACAGAAAAACGAGTTTATATCAACAAAATTCAAAATTTTTTCAGAGTTTCTGAACACAACACTGAACATTATTTTATATGTGTGAGTATTTTTCGTGTATGATTCAAATAAATCTAGCTTACCTGTAGTATATGTAAACCACGTTGAACTCAAACATCGATACATTGATACGTGATAGGGGAAATGTGGTTAAAATGAACAGGGTTGGTAAAATGAACCAGTGCTCAAACTTCGATAATTTAACTATAAACCAATTGATACTTCTTCATTATCCTATTCTTAGAACATTTGAAGCTATTTAAGACACCCTGTTATGCATGAAACTTCAAATGTAAAACATAATAAATAAAAAAAATATATACCACCTCAACCAAAAGCAAACCTCAATATGTGAAGCGTTACGTGTTTCTCACTACGTTTTCGTACGTATGAGAAAATTCTAATTACTACTCTAGGTGAATAAGCTCAGCTTGATTCATACATGTACCTACTATTTCAAAAATGGTTTAATCAAATTTAGATAAAGAACAACGCATAAATCTATCTGATATGTGTAATTGTTCATTTTACCACCACCATGTGATAATTTTAACCGCACGAGAGAGAAAAATGTTCGATTCTACAACTTTTTTTTTTCTTTTAATAAAAAATGTGCTATTTTTATTTCTTACAATAAAAACCGTTTGATACCTTGAACAACAATTAGTTAAGCTGTAATATTCTTTGAAGAACGAAAATTGTAGCGGTATGTGGACGCAGTAAATGGGCATGTTCCTTAGGGTGTTCATTTGAACCGCTTTTCCCCTACATGAGAGAGAAAACGAATTATTTTTGGGGGAAGTCACGAACGAAGTTCAATTGACGAGGAAGAATTAAATGAGATAGTCGAGTGAGATAGCAACTAAACGCCCGAATGACTGTTGAATCATTTTGACGGAGAAACTACTGGAAGAAGCTAAAACTCAATTCCTATTGAATGCGAAGGCGAATTGCTTCATAGTCCACTGGCTATTCTCAGTTGAATATGACTTTACCGAGCCCTGGTAGCAACTCGGAAGAATATAGTATCCAAATTAAAGTAAGAAAAATAGACATTAGAAGCGTTAAAATGACGTAGACCTTTAAAGAAATAATTCCCATCAGGTTTGAATTGTTCTCCAAAAACAAATTATAACAATAAAATGTTCGTAAATAAAGTAGGCATTTTTATTTCGAAAAACAAAAATAAATTAATTCCGTGCTTGTGAATGTTATTTTTTATGTGGAAATTCTTCCGACTTGCAATTCGGCATTGGAGTTTCATTAGGCAAGTTCACATGAAATAACATAACATTTGTTTGAAGATTCTTTAGATTATGTGGGGTTCGACAAGAACAAACTCTCTTCTCGGTAGAATGCTCGTGCAATACCTTATAACTGTTGTGTGCTCAATACCTAGGGATGCCTCAATCTCAAATCTCAACGCGAAATAGGCTTAAAACACAGATTTGCATTCAGCGAAACAGTTATGTAACAATTGTAGTCTTCCGTGAAGGTGATAATTATCTTGCTTCCATTCACTTTCTCGTGGGCAGCAGTAACTATCGTGATGGCAAACTCGCCGACCTACACGCTCGAAGAAATGGCTTGTTTCGATGGACACTGAACCACCTTCAGTGCTATTTTTTTTTCGTCGATGAATCGAAGTTGGTACACGGTGAAAAACCGGAAACATGGGAATTAGCCGAGCTGCAAGTACCTCTCTCTCTCTCACCGTCCAACTACGTTTCCAACTCCGACGATTATTCACCCTGTAGTGTGGAAACGATCGGACACCAGAGTTATAAATGGAAATTTAGGCACAAAAATACATACCAATGCTGAGGAATGCAACCACTGTATGTTTTAAGTTACACTAATTGCAAACCTTGTTGATTTTCAGTTTCATAAGCAATTTAATACTTTTTACGCATCATCAATGGCTGTTTTGTATCGTATGGCTATCGTGAAAACAAAAGTTTTTGAAGCGAAAGTGACATTGGCCAACCACTGTTGACGTTTGATTTTCCTCGAAGCGAGTCTGTCTCTACACAGTGCTGCTATGCTGCGACTTCGCTAGACGACTATGGCCGCGGGTCGCTCGCGCGGATCGAGTGTTGCCGCTGATGACGATCTCGGTGGGTGACGGACGGAACGGCATACATATTTGTGTTCGCTCTTTGGAGCGGCGCATTGCCACGGGAAAAATGCAGGAAGAGAAGCACACAACAACATCCAACTGAGAAACTCTGAGGCGCGTTTTGAAAGTGAATTTTGTGATGACGGCGGATTTGACACTGGATGTGGGGGATGGGAAGAGGGAAATAAGGAAGTGGATACAATTTGTGGCATATACTGGTTTGGAAACCAGAAGTAGGTAAAAACACAATTAGCAATCAACAATCGGAAGACAAATGCAGATGCAATGTGTTCCGTTATAGCAGCAAGCTCCAATTTGTTTAACTGAATATTTCAATTCGTTGCGTTCGTCTTGAAACATTGTGATAATTGGCCAATACGAAAAATTTAAGCTCAACTCCATTGATTGGATATAAACCATCGAACATGGTATCGCAGATCATTGTTTTTTTAGAGGAATATATAGAATCTCATGTTTTAATGGTGCTAATTTTCCTCGCTGTTTTAAATAATTCAATTTTTTTTGTAAACCCCGTTGCTATTGATCACACTGTAGCCCAATTTCTTTTAGTGCTTGGATGGGATTGCAAAGCCAAAATGCGTGACTCGATTGTATATGACAGTAAATGACATGTTCAACGTATCATATGTACTAGAGCAGGTTGTAAATTTTTTTCTTTAAGGGGGTATTCTAGTCTAGAAATCTGAAAAAATTGAAATTTTTTTTTACCATATTTCTGTAGTTTAGGCATTCAAGAATATACTCTAGAAAGGACTTATCGAAAATCCTATTATTTACCTAGTTAGAGCCATCTTAGTGATGTGGTATCTAACCTGTTACGGCCATCACAATGAACTTCAAACGCGTTTCTCTCGGAACTAGTTTTTTTCTAACTGGCGTACACGATATCTCAAGTTCTACTGAACCGATTTATGTCAAATATATATGAAAATAATCTGCATACATCTCTCTATCGCATGAACCAATAAAAAATTATAACTTTTTAATTTTACTATTTTTAAAAAATCGGTAAACGCAAAAAAAGGTTTTAAACAGCATTTTTGTTTTCAAACGGCCGCCATTTTGTTAAAACCCATGTTTTTGACTTGTCCGAGGTTCATGCCATAGCGACATCTTTACTGATTCAGAATCTGTTCGATTTTTTTGTTTCAGATAACCAGAAGGACTGGAATCGTGTACGCCATGGCACAACTTTTTTTTGAACACCCTCACTTCACCAGCATGTAACTATTCTAATTATGAATATTTTTTTTCCGTCCTATTTTTGTTTTATTGTTGAAAGATAGATAAACGAATAATGATATAATGGATAGTAAAAATATTCTTTGTTTTATTTTTACGGAGTTCGAAAAAACGTCCGAAATTCGTGTCTCTACACTAGAATACCCCCTTAATAAAGAATGTATAAGAAAGAGTCCAAAGATCACATCATGATATGTGTGATTAGCACTGACCACGTTAACTAATCGGCAACGTGCCACATCTATAGGATAAAATATGCATATTTTTTTTTGTTTTTTTTTATCTGTATTATAGTGATTTTCAACTCATTAGGCTGGTTCGTCACTTTTACTTCTATTTTTGGAAGAATGTCGGGAGTGAGAATTGAACTCGTGACCTTTAGCGTGAGAGGCATGGATGTTACCACTACGCCAGATCGCCTCCACCTATGCATATTCTCCCTATCAGGAATTTCATGAAAAAAGATCCACCAAAAAAATGGCTCTGATTTTGCTGAAACCACGTGTTATATACTCCTACTCCGTTCCACGCTTTCTCCAAACCGGATATTGATAAAAGCTATTTGATGGCTCCAAAATATGTTTATTAGTTAAATTCAGTTCAGTGTACCACCTAGGTTAAATGAATTGGTGGATATTTATAGATTGATAATTGTCTCTCCGATTTCCGATTTTTTGATCGACTTTTTGTACTCCGAAAAACCGTGAAAATCGATCTTGTCAATTTTTGACAAGTTGACAATTTTTTTTCTATGATCAAAAAGATCGAAAATTTTTTGATCGTAGACATGTTAGAAAATTAATGAACTATTTAGAGCATCCAGCATATATTTTGTTTATATACAAATATTTTTTCTTAATTTGGGATGATTAAAATGTCATACCTTTATGGGATAAAATTTTACTCCACATGAAAGAAGCGTCCTGGCATCCTAGAAGCATCCGGGTTCAGATCTCCCTAACTTCATTATCGATGTCCTGATTATAATTTGGATCGTAAATATTCGGAAGACTTTGTAGAACATAACAATTGACATATGCTTCCTTTCTATGACAGTAGTTGGATCAACTATCGCCATGTTGATACTTCTGTGTGCCTATATCACATAGATAGTTAAAGATACAAAAAGACGATAAACGTCACACAGGTGAGTTGAAGATGATGAGCATTCTCACGAATGAAAGAAAAGAATATAATGTTGGAGAATGAAAAACTTGAAAAAGACGAAAAAATAAAAAAGCTGGATTAAACTTTGAAAGTTAAAAAAACTGTTGATTTTTTGCCCTTGGCGGATTCGCTGGCATGTTTAAAAAAAACTGGCAATATCCAGGAAAAACTGGAAGGGACTAGTACCAAGATTATGATTAAATGCCAAATGGCACGATTAGATTTTATGAGATTATTGCCAGTTGTTACGGACCCAGCTTAAATAGCGGGGCTAAAAGTAAATTAAAATAATCAAATAACAAAATTGAGCGCAACGCGCATTTGAAAAACAAAATAATGCCAGCAAGAGGAAACCACATGTTTCGTTTCCTTTTCTTCAATTGTTCTATATAGCTCCCAAGATAAGCGCGCCAGAGAAAGCGCATTAGATGAAGGAATAGAAGAAAATGTTTATTGCCGGCAATTAGCTAGCGACGCTACGCGGATGGCGTAGTGGAGTATAAGAACAGGAAAATATAGATACGGATATCAGAAAATAGTTAAATCGTAAAATCTTCACCAAATTGAGCCGCTTTAGCGATAGCAAAGGATGGAAACCACGGGATGATTTTATGTAGCAAATAGGCAGGCAGATAACCGATGCGGTTTCGTTTACCTGAGTAGGAAAGGGAATTTTTTTCTCTCCCTTTTAATTTTAAGCTAGAATAAGAATTCGTGTATATATAGTCCGGATTCTTACTCAATAAGTTCGCTCAATTTAGTTAAACAAACCAAAAGGTTCATCATAGCAAGGAAATAAACAGTTCAATTTCGGAAGCAAACCAGGACGTATTTATTTCTCAAAACCAAGATAATCATCAAGATCAAGTCAGCCGAGTTCAGCCAGCTGAACCCAAGAGTTCGAAAATACTGGTAAGAATGACGGAGCAGATCCCAAACCGAAAAGCAGACCACTTACAGCCGTCGGATTCTGAAGGGTTAGTGGCTGCCCTAGTCGGGATTTGGTAAAGTCTAGGGGCTAAGCCCATAAGACCTTAAAGTCCTTAAAGTAAGATTTCGAAAAGTAACAATAATCCAGGGAAATAAGATCCCTGGTTAACACTGGCAGTGAAAATTGTGAAGAAATTGGATGGATACATCATGTCCAGCCTTAGCGTTCTTTTCTAGAACTGGGACTAGTACCAACATTTCGACTAAATGCCAAACGTATGACACGATTACCAGTTAAATTTTGGATGAATATCAGTTGTTGAATTTTTAATAATAATTTTCAATTAATTCATTTTATTAAATATTTCCATGACAGTACAAAGTAAATGCCCTGGAAAATACAATTTTTCTGTAGTTCAGTGATTTTTTAGAGATATAGAACATTAAATTACAATGAAATTCATAAAGATGGCAAGAATTGCCAGGAATTCAGCTTTATGTGACTGCTTTGGCTACTGAGAATAATTCCGTTTGACATGACAAAATTTTGTATAGATCAAAGATGTGAAACATACCATTTTGAGGAAATCAGTACCATTTCCGAAGTAATAAACTAAGTGATTTAAAAAAAAGATAAAAATGTTACTGTTTACTGTTTATAAGAGATTTTGATTGATTTTCTTCCAAAAAATCGCGATAAACTTGATTGTTCCTATTAAAGATCTCCAATTTTTTTTTTAATCAGGGCAAATTTTTTTTTGTGGATCTTTTTTTTATGGATTTGCCAAAAAGTTATAATAATCATCGTTTTTACATATGATATTCTCTATCAAATAGTCAATGGATAATAAATAATACGTTAAATATTGAGTGATTGAATATTGTTTGAATTGTTTGTTATTGTTAAAAGTTACCTATTCACTTCAACCTTAGCCATAATCATCATTTATTTCCATCGTGAATAAAGAAAATGTATTCCGAAGCTAACAAACCGTACCTGGAAAGAAAGAAAAACAGAAATCATTAAATCGTTACAAAAACTACATTCCAATTAGAACATTTTTATGCTTTAATGACCCACAAAATCATTCCAACAACATTTTGAATGGAGCAATTTCTTCAGAACAATCATACAAGTAATACAAAGTACCGTCATCCGGGGGCAAGTTGATCAAGCGTACTACTGGAAACAAACAAAAAATTTGGAAAGGTACTATACAATTCAATTTTAAACTCTTTCTGGCTGACATGTTCAATAATCATCCGAAGTTTCTTTTCGTCAATTTCTCTCAAAAAATCGCTTATTGAATTGCATGAAAATTAATACTTTTCTGAAAAGCATTTTCGTTTTCATTTTCAACCATGGTGAAGACACATATTTTCAACATATCAAAACAACATTAATAGGCGCTAAAAAATTCACACCCTGACGATACTTTATGAGTAGTAATAATAATCAAATAGTTGTTATTAGGTGGATTAAAAAAGATTTTTATATCCTCAAACCCTTGAATTATAATACAAACGACCGTAGGTGAGGAAATGAATGAATTTCTATACATTTTTGTGCACATCACTCTAGAAAATCATGAAAAACATAGATTGATCAATTTCACCCCTATGCTACGTTTCGAAATTTTCCGCTAAAAATTGTTCAAATTACGCTTTTTAACAAAGTCGATCTTAACGTTTTGTGGCCTTTGAGCCAATACTTTTTTCGAAAATGATTGCGTATAAATTTAACAAAACAGTTCGCATATTCACATTTTTCTGAAAAAACGGTACCGCAATTAACAGATACACTCAGTTTTAGGATGTTTGCATTTCACATCTACAAGCATCATCACGCGCGCACTCAATAAAGGTCGTCCAAAACACTCCTTTCAAAAATGCACCATAAATCAAAACAACTTATTGTTATCAACATAAAATACTCCGTGTTTCCTACCATAGAAACGGGTTTCGACCTAGCCTAACAGCGAAGATATTTTATTTGATTTCTCCGTTGAAGTGTTGAACAAGCGAACACACCTGAAGGGGTTGAAGAAAGGCTCGAAGAAGATTCCGAACCAAACAAACGGCATGTGGCGTCCCCAATATGTATCCCACCTCAGCAATCCAAGTAGGCGATAAAAAGTGAAAATTCAAAACAGTGACGCATCTTCATTCCCGACTCGGTGCTACAGAGCACCTTTTAGACGCTCAATTATCGCCGTCTGCCTTATTGATGTTTTGAAGGGGATTCACTTTTTATTAAGTCGTCGGATGATGTAAACACTCGATATGAAATTGTTACATTTGCTAAACGTCGATAATTATTATGTGTCGAGCCTATGCTTCTTAACTTAGTAAAACTTGTTTGTGGCAAACATATTGAAACACCCGTAAATCCTTCGCTTAAGATTTCTTTATTTTAGTATCGCACCCAAAACATCTCTTGTGATGAATGGCTGCGAATAAAGGTTCGATTATAGCACTCATTTCATTCAGACTTATCGTGTATGAGAAATGGATAGCAATCAATCACCCTGCGATTAACTCTGACGTTCAGTGCGACGTAGGAAAGGGCGAGTTAAGTAATGCTAAGTACAAAAAAAACTTATCGTGTCGAGATAATGAGCGGAACAATTAGACCAACCCCTAGTAATTATGATTTCAAATTATATAGCGATGCAGCATGAAGGTAATTAAGAACTACTATGATTCCTATTTATTGGTGTTTGTTTACCGCTTTTATTATGTATTTTTAAATTGAAATCAATTGAAGAAATCATAAGTACATGGGATGCACAAAAAGAATGAGACTAGCAAAAATTTGTCATTGTCAAACATCCATAATTCTGCGATCAATGTAATTATTTCACGGGGTAATTTATCTAGTTTAATTACTGTGCATCCCATGTACTTATGATTTCTTCAATTGATTTCAATTTAAAAATACATAATAAAAGCGGTAGCCAAACACCAATAAATAGGAATCATAGTAGTTCTTAATTACCTTCATGCTGCATCGCTATATAATTTGAAATCATAATTACTAGGGGTTGGTCTAATTGTTCCGCTCATTATCTCGACACGATAAGTTTTTTTTGTACTTAGCATTACTGTTTTTCACTTGGGAGTGGCTAGCGAATACCGGAGATGTTCCGGCTCGTGGGAAATGTTTCAGTTTGTTTTTTTTTTATCGCGGCTCGATGATTGTCTGACCTTGGACTGTTAGAATGTGAAGTGTGAATTGTTGTGTTACTGGACTAAGTTTTGTGGATAATTAACTATTTATCGGGTAATTTCATTATATCTCCATTTTAGAGAGTCCTACACGGCATCACTATACGCTAAAATTTGTTAAATTAGTGTGTTTTCCAATAGAAATATAAAAAAAATATCGGAGGAGTAGTGTTTTGAGATATAAAAAAAATCAATACTAAATTCATTTTTTGAGTATGATTTTTACAGTGAATTTAAAATGATGTTTTTTCCAAACTATCAAATGACCGATTTGAATTACGACTGATTTTTGAAATTCATATCTAATATTCAAAAACATTGACCTTTCTTACAAAAAATCGTAACTAAAAATCCAGATGGCCGATCAAAAAAATATGTTGTTTGACATGTTAGAAAATTAATGAACTATTTAGAGCATCCCCACCGGTGGGTAGCTATAAACGTTGGTAATTTCACAACTTTAATCGATGCTATTTTGGATGGCAACCCATTTTCGTACCGATCGTTGCTATTAGGTTGTCATTTTGCTACTTTCTTTTCCGCAAACGAGGATTTTGTTTTTGTTATGATTGTTTGCTCCGAGTTTTAAGAAATTCACGCGTCGTCAAAAGAAAATCTAAACTCACTATTTTATAAAACAACTTAGTCACAGACAACGTAGAACGGAGAGAATCCAAACAAAATTTTGACGTTTGCTGCAAATAGCAACCTTGCGATGAAGTTACTACTGCGTTGCCAAATTTATGAACCGGCTGCTACTCTGGGGGTGCGTTGTTATTTTACTAACCAGAATGGCAACTCGCGGTGTGGTTGCCACGTTATGGTGAAGGGTTGCTCGATTTTGTTTGGAAACCGAAATTTAGCATGCTAAATTTTTCTTAGGAGAATGGATGCTCTTAGGAAAATTGCATTTGAAATGTACTATTAAAAAATCTTACTCAAAACATTACAAATTTATGATATCTCAAAACACCAATCGCCACTCCACAGCTGATTTGAATGCTTATTGTTAATCTGGGCAATATCCCAATACCTCGCATTATATCACAAAATGGCCAAATCATTTTATTTGCCTGCCTAAATGTACCAGAATAAGAAACAAAATGATAAGGAAACGTAGGTACTTAGCCCAGAACTAGTTACTCAGAAACAGAGACAGCCTTTGGGGCGTGTAAGAGCTGAGGATTCTCTCCCGTGTTCTATTTCGGCGTAATGTGGACCTAGACAATATTTTCCAAACAGCTCGAGAAAGGAAGTACTTGAAGATACGAACATAATTCGACTTCAACTTCAGAGAACATACTCCTTACATGAAGAATAACACATATTTACATTTGAAAAAAAATTAACTATCGAAACAGTTGAAAAATATAGTTGCCACGGCCCGTTAACCCCAAAAACAATTCATTTAATTGCGCCTTTAGTTATGCAAAAATCAAAACAATATTTCTAGTGTAGTGATACCGATTATTTCAGAGATTTACAATATCGTGCAAAATCGTGGATTTGATACATAAAAATGACTCCCAAATTAAAATCGTACATTTTTAGCAGCCCAAAAAAAAAATTGGAGTATTGCCAGATACCTTTAGAAGATTTTGGCTATGTAAAATATTGAAATAATATTCCAAGTGCGGCGAAAATAATATTTTTTGTTGGTGGCAATATAGTTGCCAGAACCCGGTAAAGGGTTAAATTAAGAAAACAGGTATTCATGGATATTCGTTTTCGTCCAATATTTTGTCTTTCAAAGCGTATTAATTATTTCAGTGAAATATTTCAATTGAACATGACACATTTTATGTTTGTAGTAAAGGTTTGCAAGTTAATGCGGATGCAGACAACTCACATACAACTCACAATTCAAAGAAACTCCTCCGTCCTGAACGGAAATCCATCTCGAGGTTCCTTCCAGTTTTAACAGAAAAAAAAGAGATCCGCATTATTTACAAATGATTCGATTAGTACATGATTAAGAGTTCTCAGATAAAATGTTTAACTTGGATGCATGTCATCTTGATAGGAATAATTTGATAAACTTATTTGAATGTTCGACAAGCGACGCAGCTCTGCATTTCTCGTTTTCATAATTAACAGTCTTATTCATCTCATAACATTGCATTCTAAATAAACAATAAATCGTTAAACCCATAAAAAAAAAGATCCCACATTTATGCACATATCATTTGCACGACCTAACAATTAGACATCTTCCAATCATGAATCCTTAATAATTTCAGCTAACCATCTCATACGCACACACTCAAAAAGATCGCTCGTAATAACCACGTCATATCACAGCTCGCACGAGACCAATCAGCGCCGATGCTCTGTCTGATCTGTAGAAGCGAAGGGTGAGTGGCACTTGCGAACTATTCTCCCGGATGTTCAGACCAGGACTAGAGCGTGCTCGTTGGAACCGCACGACATAGCAGTATCAACAACAGC
Organism: Toxorhynchites rutilus septentrionalis; assembly: GCF_029784135.1. Lineage (NCBI taxonomy): Eukaryota > Metazoa > Arthropoda > Insecta > Diptera > Culicidae > Toxorhynchites > Toxorhynchites rutilus. The sequence continues at coordinate 220,740,414 of NC_073746.1, forward strand.
AGTTACACTGTACTTGTTGAGGGGATACTCTGAGGACCAAACAGCACCAAACGACCTAACGTCGACTTCGTCGGAAAGATCTTCCTGAAACCGAAGCGCAGCGCCTTTACCAGCGGTGTTCGGAAGGAAAAGTGTGTGTGTGTGCGGCAGTAGTTCTGCGTAGATACAGACGAACTCCGCCAGATTCCGGGCTCCGTCCATCGCATCCAATATAGCGGAATTTTGCGTGAGTTGATCGAGTGACGTTTCGCCAGCGGCCCCCAGGTGTGGTGAATGGGTGAATATGGTTGCTTTCGCTTTGTGTTTGTGTTTTTGTTTACTGTTATCTAATAGTTTTTGCTTGCTTTTATTTGTTTATTAACCGTTTGAGTCCCAGGTCTAATTGGGAAAACATAGTCGATAAATCGATATTGTCATAGCGCTGGTCTTGTTCAATTACAAAAATTAAGCCTCATTATTATGCTGATCTGAAGGTCGTACTATGAACATTAACAATACCTGATTATGTTGGCCAAACATTATTTTAGCATACCTCTTTAAAAGAATAAAACAAACTCTTGTTTAACGTATGAGATGTCCTATGTTCGATTTTTTACTACTATTGCAATCGTATGATCACCAAATTCAAACAGTGCCCTGTTCCAAATATTTATTTTATTTTTAAATATTACAAATAGTATGAGAATAACATCGGCACATTGTATCAAAACGATCGAATATTTTTATTATACAACTCAGTTTCATTGTAATAAAAACAGTTTAGGCACAGTACACTAATTGTGTAACACTAAAAATACGGTTTCTGGACCCCTTCCGTCTTTATGTAGTACAAAACAAAACTTCAACAAGTAACAAGTAACGCAACCACCTTTTCTACCACAATTCCGACATTCGACGTTATAAACGTTCTAGGAGCGTTTATATCATTCACTACACGAATTTTCCATCAAAAGTGTTTGACAGTAATTCGATGTGTCTCTACTACATAATTCTTTATAATTAAAACAAAAATGAGTAAAGATTAGATTTAAAAAAAACTCATAGTGAACATTGTGTTCGCTGGCCATTACGTTTTCCTATCTTCCCTACTACATTTTAATTCAACATCGGACAAACTACATAAAAAATACATACATAAAAAATATTCATTCTAAGTGTTTTGAAGTTCTTGTCATCAGATTCTGTATAACCCCCACATCCACTTTGTTCGCCTTAGACATCTTCTCGCTCCCAACAGCTTCTAGGTTCTTCTTCAGGTTCCGGTTGTGATGTGCCAATATCTTTCAATTGGGCGGAGCTCTGGCGTTTTGGGAGAGTTTTGTCCTTGAGAACTACCTGCACGTTATTGATGGTATACCTCTCCAGTGCCTTCTCCCCGTAATGGAAGGATGCCGTATCCTGCAGTACGAAACAATCGTGCTGCATTAGAAAAAGCAGCAACTGTATTTCCAAACATTCGTTAATATAAATTTTCTGGTTGACTTTTCTAGGTGCAATGAAAATGAACAGCCGACGATGCCGATGTCCCTTTTAAAAGTACTGGCCCTTCTTTTGGTCGCCACATTTGATTATTTTCTTCTGTCTCTCGATAAACGTTCCCCGGCGACCGTTGATATGATCCCTTCTAACGATTTCGTTTGCCCGACGAACATTTGGTTCAACTTTCCTCGATGCGCGAAATTTTGATGCATTTCTCCTCTTGCTTGGACGCCATCCAAATTACCGAAGAACACATCTTAAAATCAAAATAGGAGCTTAACTTTGTACGCATACATCAACATAATTAGGCATTCTATAATTTTCAAATTTTTTCAAAAGTTAAAAATTACGCAATTTTCATAAAAGCTATATAAAAAGAAGCTGTTCTTGAGATATAGTAAATTATACCTAGTATAGGATTTTGAGAGAGAGAGAGAGAGAGAGAGAGAGAGAGAGAAAGTGGAGTAGAGAGCGTAGAGAATTTATAAGCGAAAAAAGACGGGTGGGTAATGTCGAGGACATAACCGGAGAGACGTAGGACTACACCAAGGGTGTCCATTATTCGAATATCATGGACTACAGATCCCAGAATGACCAACTTTTCATGTACAAAATTACAGAAAAAAAATGGGTGGGTTATATCTATGATATACATAACCGCAAGGTTGACGTGGAACTACCTTAGCTTAGCAATCATTCGTTTGTATTGATTAAATTCTTGATTGAATGAAACAGTTTCCAAATTCAATTGAGTTCAATATATTTGCTCTGTGAGTGAAAAAAATGAACAAATGCCATGTAAAGTCAATTTATTTATTGTGATTGATTGTTCTTCGTTACAAGTAAATTTAATGACGGACCTTTTACGTTTGGTATGATGACTAGAACAAAATATATGAACGGAAGAATTATCAAACGTTTGATGAACCAGCCTAAGGCTGAAAATCTTCCCAATAAAGACAAAAAAAATTATCAAACGATTATTTTATTTTACATTTCCCTCTGAAGTTTACATCCCAAAAGTGTACATACTTCTCGAATCTCGAATTTGCTTGAAACTGGGAAGTTCATTCGCTTCTAGTGTCTGCACGATTTTCCCAGGTTCCTAAGTTTAGAAGATTATGTTAGGACAGACATATTCCACTCTGCACAAAGGCAAGCGAGGACAAAAGTACTCGCAGTTTGCATTTATTTGCAGAGCCGATTTCCCCAGAAACCTCGGTTTTGAAGTCTGTGTTAGGGAAACACATTTCAATCGGAACAAAAATACCCCCGACTTGCATGAATTTGAAATACCGATTTCTCCAGGCACCTTGGTTTAGAAATCTCTATTAGGGAACACATTTCGGTGGGAACAAAAGCTCCCCCTACTTTCGTGTGTTTGCAATGCCGATTTCGCTGCTTGGTTTTAAAGTCTGTGTTAGGGAACATTTTTCGATGAGAACAAAAGTCCCCCTACTTTCATGTATTTGCAATGCCGATTTCCCCAAGGCTGCTTGGTTTTGATGGCTGTGTTAGGGAAAGCGTAAATCGGGCCAATCAAAACGATGCAGTTAGGGCGTTTAGATAACGCCTAATATTTTACAGTTATTCAATTGTTTATCTAATGAAAAACAACATTTTGTTAGTTGCGATAGATGCGTAGAAATACTCCCTATCAATTGATGCAAACATCTCTCCTATCCAGTACGAAATGTTCGAGCTATAAGCATTCGAAATCCCACGTCTAAATCAAAGGATAAAATAAAACCTCAGCACTCAGCAAACACTATAACATTTAGATTCAAGCACGAAAAAAATCAAAATTTGTCTTGCAAATGTCGTGAGGTGCAAATGTTGTAGGGCTTATTGTTCGGCCGGCAACGAACACACACTTGATGGCAAGCATATCGTAATAGGAATTTACCATCTGCTATCATGATATAATTGGGCTTTGCACTCCTCATGAATAACTGTGTTCTACTAGTCAAGTCCTTCATTTGATACCCATATTGATGGGGTTTAGAGAAAATATGTAATACGGCATTTTGTGGTGGTGGCCATTTTGGATTTGCATTTTTCAAAAATAACTGTGTTCTGCTAGTCTATCCCTTTCATTTGATACCCATATTGATGGGGCTTTGAGAAAATGTGTATATGTAATGTATTTTGTAGCGGTCGCCATCTTGGATTTTCATGATCATGAAACACGCAGTTTTATAATGACAAAGTGTGTGTAAAAGTGTGTTCCAAATTTCAGATCAACCGGTCAACAGGAAAGGGGTCAAATTTCAATTAATGTGGTACAGCGCCATAGACAAACATGTTACATACAAACATACAAATATCTTCTTCTTCTTCTTCAATGGCACTAACGTTCCTAGAGGAACTTCGCCGTCTCAACGTAGTATTACTTGCGTCATTTTTATTAGTACTTAGTTGAGATTTCTATGCCAAGTAACACGCCTTGAATGCATTCTGAGTGGCAAGCTCTAGAATACGCGTGATCACAGTGCAAGTCGGAGGAAATTTCTTTGACGAAAAATTCCCCCGACCAGAACGGGAATCGAACCCGAACACCCGGCATGTTAGTTGTGACGCTAACCACTCGGCCAAGGGAGCACAAACATACAAATATGTCACAGCTAAATAAAACCGTTTAAAAACTCCAGCATTCTATCAAATCGAACGCGATTAGCCACTCATTCACCCGGCGCGACGTTTCCACCGCTTTTAACACACTTCGATAAGCTCTCCTGCTCCACATCCCATTGAAACTCCTGTCTCTCACTCTTGCGGTATCGCACCGCATACATCCCCGGCAAATGCAGCGATATCTCTTATGCTGAAAATCAATTTCAAGATAGCGTCTTTCCTGCTTGGCGTCTGATGATAGAATGTGGCCAAGCCCCACCATTGCTCACTTTATATAGCCATATAGTTAACGTTGTAGCGACCGCCTATATTTATTTATAATCTCTTTTTTTTCTCTCTCATTCACCTTGTCCATACGTTTCGCCCGTCGCCATGGTTGCTTGTAATGAATAGCTGTTTGCTGCGGGAGCGCAGACAAAATGTATGGGAAAGTAGGAAAATCAAAATACATTTATTAATTGAGGAGGTATTAGCGTTCAAAAACTGAACACTTTTTCACACCGAAATATTGAAATGGGCCCCTATATTGGAAGGTTAGACGTAGTCCTACGTCAAAAGCGGTAGCACAGGGAGAGGCGTCCGAGATCGGTGCGTTTGCACAATGTCATCCATGCCGTTCGTGAGCGCGTTGGGCGCAATCCTTTTCGAAAACAAATCGTCTAGCAGTCGAAACGAACGTTGGCGCGTGCAGGCGATGTGTGAGTCATTTATTGACGCCCACACTGAAACAAATACAATTGAAACGATACAAAAAACAATGACTAGAGGCGCTGCAGAATGAAGCGGCCACATAGACTTTCGTCCGTCCAACCAATCAAACCTGTTTCTTGCTCAACAATACACAACACAACAATTGAGATTGCAGTGCTTACAGGATAAAATCATGCGATTATTTCTAAGACGGCATAAGTTATCTTTGAAACTAAAGATGTATTTTAACGTAGGACTGCATATAACCGGAATATATAGGGAGTAAAATGAAAATATTGGCACCGAACATGTAAGATAAAATGAAAGATTTCGAGCGCTTATAACTCGAGCATTTCTTAATACATCGCAAAGATGTTTACATCAATTGATAGGAAATATTTCTACGCATCTATCACAATGAACAACATATTATTTTTTTAAGTAAACTATTGAATAACTGAGAAATGTCAATCATTGTCCAGGTGCCTCGTTTTGATTGGTCCAATTTGTCCCCATTACCCACCCGTCTTTTTTGAACATATTCGTTTATTTATTTATTTATTTTCTCTACAAGGTGAAAAGATGGATTGGAGATGGAATGGATTCAGTTGTAATTCATGTATCTTAACCTAACCTAAATATAAACTACAAATTTTTATAATATGTCGTTGATAACATACACTTCTACATTTCGTTTGAGTATAGGGTCTTTCAGATTAAACGTCCTCCACGTACCCCCAGAGGAAGTAATCGACGACGAGAAATGTTGAGATTCTTACCATAAGAGGACAAAGTTTCATTGAGGCTTCGGTTGCTCGAATGATACGATTTCACTAAAAATACACGTTCTTGTAAATTGAACATCTTGGCATTAAAACCATCCGATCAGACTGAACGGGTAGCCGAATATTATCGTCCCGAAGTGGGGAATGCAGTGTTACAATCGACCGAGCGAAAATAAAAATTATAAGGAGCTATTCGTTTTTTTTTGCGTTTACAGATTAAACTGAAAGACCCTCTATAATAATATTTGTTTCTCCTTGGAGTTTGGTGGAAGCGCATTAAAGTTCGTAATTCCAGTATGAAAAAACATTTCAAATGGCTAATTCTCTAAAAAGCTATCTCGATTTCTTGCATGAAATGTGAACCGAAGCAGAGTTGTCTCGTTCTCTTTTGTGTCATGATTTGCAACATATAAAAGCAAAAGACTGCCTCTTCTGTAAGAAGTTCTGAATTCTGTAAAATCATATTTGAACAAAATAAAGCGAATTATTCAGTGAAACGGTCAATCGGCTAATACTCCTGATGATTGTTGCGTAGACGTAGTTATTCTATAACAACACAAAGATGGTCAATTGGAGGCCCTGAGTTTTTGAACTCGCGATCGATCGCTTTTGAGCGAACGCGCAACCAATGTGGCTACAGGTAAACCTGTTTTTGTGCGTGAGATACGGATCGCACAAAAAACGTACTAAACTTCACTAGTAGCTTTAAAAAATAGTTTTCGCTACACAATTAAAAAAAAATTGTATTCGGTGGATAGAGTGGCCATAAGAAAACGATTTTTTTTATTCCAACTTTTATATTTTTAATTCTACATTGAAACATTTTGCAATTCAGAACTTGTCAATATCTTAATCCTACTGAAAGTTATCGGTATTTTTTCACCCAAAAACTCATGATTTCAAATATTGTTTTCTCAAATTTTAAAAAAACACACAGTTTTAAAATATTCGCATTATGTAGAGTTAAATATGACGAATTTCACGCCAACTCGATTGTCCATTGGCAGCAACATCTCAAATTGTAGTGAAACGTTATGGGTGTAAAGACATCGATCATTTAAGCAACTTGGCATACTTCAAAAATTCCAATAAGAATTAGACTACTTTTTTTTAAAAAAAAACAATGGAAAATTATAATTTTTAAAATTGAAATTCATTTTTCTAAAAACCGTATCCTTTTTAAATTCTCAAAAAAAATATGAACAGCCCTTGCAATTTCCAACAATTCTCCTTTACATCGGAAGAAAAAGTTTTTCTAACAACAACTATTTCATGTTTTCTTTGGAAAAATTACAACTAATCCTAATTGTGTTTAAACTCAAGATACCGATATAGTGCATTCGTCAAAGTTTTAGATCTTATTAACACATTGCGCACCGCTCATGAGTTTTCTCTTGTTTCGCTTTCCGTCTATTACGGATAGATCACGAAGTAACCCGTGTTTTCTACACTTGATGGTTAAATCCTTGGTCTGCCAAGAATCTAACAAGGCCTACCAATGACTCGCCTTCGTCTCATCTACACCGAAGGAAACGATCTCATTAGTTGAATCCAAACAAATGTTTGCCCAAAAACCTTGTGATGCTTAATGTGTTAAAATATAAACTTTTGTCGAAAACGTCAACTTTCTATCATTTATTGTTCCTGTAATAAATAGCATTTTTGTATGGAGACTCCTGAAAAAATATTGTTTTACTCGTAACATATTTGTGTGTAAATTCCCGCGCTTGGAATGTTCTTGAAATGTTTCGAAATATGAAAAAAGTTTGCAGAACATGTAAATCGCGATAATTTATACATAAAAATGCTACGAGTTAAACATTAATATAAGGGTGGGGAAAAAGAAATGTCGTATTTCTGATCGAAATTTGACGCTTTATTTAGCATACTTAAAATTATTATTAAAGTCAAATATCCGCCGTTTTGTTCGCAAACTTGTTGCCATTTACAAGGCAACTTCATTATCCCCCCCTTATGAAACCCTCCCTTCTTATTTGCAAAAAACTCAGACAGCCAATTTTCGCAAGCCTCTTTTGAGGCCAACTTAGTATCACCAAGAGCGTTTTGCATGGACCGGTAGAGATGATAATCACTTGGAGTCAGGTCCGGACTATACGGTGGGTGCAATAGGACTTCCCATCTGAGCTCCCGTAGCTTCTGGCGGGTCATCAAAGATATGTGAGGCCGAGCGTTGTCCTGGTGGAAAACAACACCATCCCTATTGATAATTTCTGGCCGCTTCTGGTCAATCGCCTGCTTCGAACGGTCAAGCTGCTCACAGTAGAGAACCGAGTTGAGGGTCTGGCCATAGTTGAGCAGCTCATAGTGCATGATTCCCTTCCAATCCCACCAAACACACAGCAAAACCTTCCTGGCCGTCAATCCGGGCTTGGCGATGGTTTGGGCCGCCTCACCACGCTTCGACCACGACTTTTTTCGCTCTAGGTTGTCGTACATGCTCCACTTTTCATCACCAGTCACCATATTCTTCAAAAATGGGTCGAGTTCGTTCCGTTTCAGCAGTGCACCACAGGCATTGATTCGGTCTAAAAGATTTTTTTGCGTCAACTCGTGTGCCACCCATACATCCAGCTTTTTTTGGAATCCAATCTTCTGCAAATGGTTCCAAACGGTTTTATGGTTTATACCCTGTTCCTGGCCAATCGAGCGAGTGCTCACATGCCGGTCTACTTGGATAATTTCAACGTTTTTATCGGTTTCCACGACGATTGGGGTCCATAAACTACACGAATTTTTTTGGCCGCCTTCTTTGAAGTTTTACCTCGCAGGTAGTAAAAACGTAAAATATGGCGAATTTCTTGCTTGGTGGACTCCATCTTTGACGCGCTATAACTTGAGACTGAAAGGACAATCACAACACTTTCAAAACGACACCTCAATTGTCGTCTTTAAATAGCCGTATAGTATGACTCGATGCGATAAGTACAACACAAGATATGTTTAAGTGTTGCCATATATTGACAATATACGACTTTTCTTTTTCCCCAACCCAATAGTATTTTTTTAAAGAAAACAAGAAAAAATTGTTGTTAAAAAAACTTGTTTCCTGTAAAAATGCCCATCTTACTTGTTGGAAATTGTAAGGACTATTCATATCAATTTTTTCAGTATTAAAAAACACACATTTTTGAGAAAAATGAATTTTAATTTTCAAAATGTTTTTTTTTTCAATGAAATCCTTCTTTGAAAATTTGATATTTTGATATGTTTGGATGAAAACACAAATAATTTTTTAAATATGTTTGGCCTGGCAGATTCGGAACAATTCTTGTAAAGAAAAGAGATGGTGATAGACCTGACGTCGTAAAAAACAGAGAAGATCTCAGTAAACTAATAACGCGATATTTAAACGTGGCCAAGACTCCCTCGCCCAAAAGGAAAAGACCAGACAACAATGTTCCTTAATCTTTTTCAGGTCTATTTACCTCGTTTCTTGTTTCATATAAATTGTTTTATTTTTATCAATGACTAATACAAATATTACTAACTTTTTCCATGACGATATAAACGATTTTAACATTAGTTGGAATAATATAAACGGTGACTATTTGAGAATTCTTCAATGGAATGTTCGTGGAATAAATGACTTGGAAAAATTTGACCAGATAATTTTATTTATTAATCAGTGTGGTGTGTCCATAGATGTCATTGTAATTGGCGAGACATGGCTTAAAGCTGACATTTGCTCAATTTACAATATAAATGGATATAAAGCGATCTTCTCTTGTCGTGACGTATCTGCTGGAGGTTTGGCTGTATTCGTTAAAAATTCAATTCAACTTAAAATCATTGACAATCAAAATTTAGATGGATTTCATTTCATACATATAGAGCTGTCACTTAATAGTCAGATTTTCGATGTAATAGGTGTTTATCGTCCCCCCTCTTTTGACTTTAACAGATTTTATGATTTTCTGGAGAATACATTAAATCGTTCAAAATCAAGACCATACTTCATTGTAGGTGATGTGAATGTTCCTGTAAATTTGTCTAGAAATAATATTGTAGTACGTTATAGTAATCTGTTACAATCATTAGGTTATATATGTTGCAACACATTCACCACACGTAATGCGAGTAATAATATACTGGATCATGTTATATGTAGAATCATAGATGTGGAAAATACTCGGAATGATACTGTGTTCTCAAATCTTAGCGATCACTCATTGATTGTATCTTCATTAAGACTACACGGACGCAAAGTCAAAACCAGAATAAAAAAGACGATCATAAATTACAACATACTGAACTCTCGCTTCTCGAATTTCTTGGAAACGGTGAATTGTGACCAAGGCGTTGAATTTTGTTTAACAAATATCTCGTCGACATACAATTCGATATTGGCGCAATGTTCCAGAACCATTTCTGTTGAGGTCAACACCAAAGGAAACGCTTGTCCTTGGATGTCGTATGATCTCTGGAAATTATTGAAAATAAAGAGTAAATATCTGAAAAAGGCCAAAAGTCGACCTAATGATTCACATCTACAAGAAATGTTCAACTTTATTTCAAAAAAAGTTCAAGTAGAGAAAAGACAATCTAAAAGAGCATATTTCGAACAAATACTTAACAATACGAATCAATCACGAATGTGGAAAACACTGAATTTAATTTTAGGACGCTCAAAGGAAAAAACCCAAATTGGTCTGACTCATAATGGTGTGGAATGTACAAATGACGAAGAAGTGTGTGAAATTTTTAACGAATACTTTTCAAGTATCGGAACCCAGTTATCAAACGAAATTCCTAAACGTAATGATGGTAACCCATTAATGTACTCCCATCATGTCCCAAACTCCATTTTTTTGTATCCGTCAAATCAAGCGGAGGTGCTTAGGATCATCCAAGATCTGAACAGTAAAAAAGGTTGCGGATCCGATAATATTCCAGCGAATGCTATAAAAACGAACGCAGTTGCCTTTTCCAGAATTTGTTCGGAAATGTTCAATATATTGCTGTCTACAGGAAGATACCCAAACTGTTTGAAGATTGCTAGAATTGTGCCAATTTTCAAATCCGGTGATTGCACGAACCCTAGCAACTATCGACCGATTTCAACACTATCAGTATTCAATAAAATATTTGAGAAACTTCTCATTGTAAGATTACTCAATTTTTTAAATGAAAACAATGTATTTTACAAGCTTCAGTATGGGTTTCGACGTGGCAGCAGCACTATAACTGCCATCACTGAGCTCGTGGATGAGTTGATAGATGGTATCGATCGTAAATTGATAGTTGGTGCTCTTTTTCTGGACCTTAAAAAGGCTTTCGATACAATTGATCATGACATATTATTGAAAAAATTGAATACTTATGGAATCCGAGGACTTGCCAGCGACCTCGTACATAGCTATCTCACCGGTAGACAGCAATATGTTGCATTGAATAATGCCAAAAGTGCCCTGCGTTCAATAAACATTGGTGTACCACAGGGCAGCAATATTGGACCTCTGTTGTTTCTGTTGTACATCAATGATATCGGTAATCTGCCATTGATAGGAACTGCTAGACTGTTTGCTGACGACACAGCATTGTTTTATCCATGCTCTGACTCCAGAACCGTCGTAACAAATATAGAAAATGATCTGACTGTTCTTTGTAGGTATTTTCAACAAAATCTGTTGTCACTAAATTTGTCAAAAACTAAATACATGTTCTTCCATTCACCAAGGAAAAAAATCTTCGCTTGTCCCGACCCAAAGTTTGAGAATGTCTCGATTGACAAGGTGAACCATTTTAAATACCTTGGAATACATTTAGATACAGGTTTATCATGGACACAACAAATAAATTCTCTAGAAAGAAAAATCTCCTCACTTTGTGGTATATTGAAAAGAGTATCCTACTTTGTATCACAGAGACCGTTGAAAAATTTTTATTTTGCATGTATTCACTCATTACTGCAATATGGAATAGTGGTTTGGGGACACGCATGTAAAACGAAACTTAAAAAACTACAAGTGTTGCAAAATAGGTGTCTGAAAATAATATACAAACTACCAATCCTCCATCCAACGTTAGACTTATATTCCGACGATTCTCATAAAATACTGCCTCTTCTTGGACTACGCGAATTTCAGACTATCAAACTTATCCACAGCGTTATTAATGACAATGATATTCACCATAACTTGACAATACCTATAGTAAATCATCAACACATCACACGACAAGCACAAAATTTAATGCGAAGTAGAGCAACAACTAATGTTGGTCAGCAACGCATTCTGTTTTATGGACCATCTCGTTTTAATGCCTTGCCATCTGAAATTCGAACTATCACACGTTCTGATAATTTTAAAAAGAAATTAAAACAATATCTCAAATCAATGACCAATGTTTTCGTATTATAGATCGATCAACCACAATAATCCATGTATCGTTGTATGCTTGCCAGTACCCTATTTTGAGAAATTAATGTTCCATGTTTTGTTTTTTTTTTTTTTTTTTTTTTCTCTATTTTATGTTTCTCCTCTTATATGGATCCCTTAAAAGAAAAATTTTTTTTTTTCACTGGGGTCCATACATTTTTGTTCTTCATGTTTTTGTCCACTCACCTCGTTTCTAAATGTTTGTTTATGTCCTTTTTTTTTTTTTTTTTTTTTTAATAACTGGAGCCCAACTCTAGGATCCTCAAGTCAGAGTATCTTCGAGATGGGGGTGAGTGGAGGGTAAAAAAAAAAAAAAAAAGAAAAAAAAAAAAAAAAAAAAATTTCCTCCATTTCATTCTTTAACTAAAATTTTCTAGGTCTTATAGTTTTGAGTGAGATTTGTTTTTAAATTTAGAGTTTTGAGTTTTGAGTTGATCTTAACTTGATCTTAACTCGAAAACTATAAGACCTACGGTAAAAAAATGAAATATATGATATTTTTCTTTAAACAATATTGAACAAATTTTTAGAATAACTTTTTCTCTGTAAAAGTGCCCATCTTCCAATGCCCTATCAAATGCCGTTTGCACCAGAAAGACCGACAGACAAAAGAAAATGGTGTATTTCTTGGGAAAAAATATTAATGACTTTGAGTAGAACTAAGATATACTCAAGTTCGACATCGCCAAATGCTAGTCTCAGTATGCTCTAAAAGTCGTCCGAAGACAGTTTTGATGTAGAATTTTAAATAGATAGTTTAGAGCAAAAACCGTTTTTTTTTTCATGGTAACCCTAACGCAACTTAGAAAAAAGAAACTTTGTTCTACGAAGTTGCTAAAAATACCTGGGGCTACAACATTGTCGAACTATGTTTACCTCTAGCTATAATGATAAGAAAGTTAGATTTTTTTATTTCATCTAACATTTTGTTCTTCCTAGTTTTGACAACATAAGAATGAGCGCTCTATCATATGTAACAACATTGTCGAAGACAGTTTTTGTCTAGAGAATAACTGTCGAGCTCTAGATGCTAATTTCCATTTGAATGCGTAAATGCGTTTCGGGACCATTGTGCATTGTGCATCAACTTTGTCGATGATCTATTTTGATCAGATTGATAGATTTAGTGTTACAATTTTTTGAGAAAAGGTCAATGATTGTGGATACGCTCTTTTAAAAAACATCTGTTGCACTTAAAGTTTGTCAATGAAAATAGTGGTTTTGGGTTGCACCCACTTTGTGTAAAAAATTTAAAAAATTCAATGTTTCAAAAAAAATTCAATTTTTGACTACTCTGGCGAGGAACTTCTGAAATGAATATGATGGCTTCACTCACTATTTTCAAAATATAGTTATTTTATTCTCGAAGCATGATGCAACGCTTCGTGAGAATGAAAATAGTGTTTAATTTTATCAATAAAATAAAATATTTCATCTCGAAATCCACTCAGTTTTGATTTGAATTGTCAGGAGCGCTTCATCAATTCATTTCACTTGCCCTGGCACTGTCTATTTTAATTACAACAGTACCAATCAAGCTAATGATCACAATGTGTGTTTTTCTTCTCCTAATGACATTAACATTGGAATCGCGATGCAATTACCTTGACTGGCGAAGAATACATCAAAATATAGGAAACACACACAAATCACCTGGAAATGGTGGTAAATAGAAAGATAACATAATGCAAAAACACACGCCCCAAACCATAATCGCCACCGGCACGAGCACTCGTTAAACACGTGTTAAGAGGGGGCACCGAAACTAAAAGCCACTGCTTCTGTGGCCACTGACTCTGCCTTGATCGTGAAAATGACGTGTGTCGTTTTTTTCTACACACATGCAACGAATAACTTGAAGCTTGAGTCGTTCATTCCTTTTAGGACCGAATGAGCCATTTGTTGTTTTATTCTCTCTCTGCTAACAGGTGCTTTGCCCATTTTTAAAGGAAGTACAAGGCTGTTTTTGTACCATGCCACCAGCCTCCTCCGAGGTTCATTGCCATGACAATCGCGAAATTGTGGAAAGTCAGTACACTGACAGCATGAATCATTAAGTCATTACACAGAAGAAGGTTGAAGTCGTTGTAGCTGTAAAAATACCGTTATATTGGACTCGAATACGTGTATTTTAAAGTGTGTCACTGACACAATTCACATAACAAACATAAGGTTAATATCGTCCCTAGAATAGAATGTGGCTTTGGGTATTTTTACCAACTGAGTTTAATCTACAATATTAATATACGTAATCATGTGTTTTTGTTTTTCCCGGTATCGTTCCAGAGGTTCAATAAAATGGGCCAGGAGAAATCTCTGCCCTCCAGATGTACTTCCGCACATGACTATCTCCATCGTCATCGCCACCACCACCATCACCACCATCATCACCACACATCATCGTCGGCTTCTTCAACAGGCTCCAAAGCTTCGACGGCTCCCTCACGCTCTCCCTCTACCGCTTCCACAACTTCCTCTGCGTCCTCAAATTCGGCGACGTCTTCGTACAAGAGTGTCGAACGTCAGACCAAATATCTGAACGAGCACTTGTACATCAAATCCTATCTGGACATAGAGGAAGAGGACCGAAACGCACAGCAACAGTTTCAGAGAGTGCGACCTGGCGGCATACGCAATTACACACCGAAAATCCTTTCGGAGAATAACAAACAAGAGCTGGATGTATGGATATAGCAGCCACAGGCTTAAACTAGCGCACACTGAAATCATCACATGAAGAAGAGCTGCTCGAAAAACTAAATCGTGCTTAAAATTTCGTTTACATCGCTTTGTAAATACTCTATTAACGCTGAACCAGTAATTTTTCTTTTGGAATTATATCCATAGTATTAGAATTCTCTCGTGCAATGGCTCTTGGACTCGCTTCTGTAGCGGCAGTAGCTGGAGGAATCACGCACGCCCCGATTGCGCTGTTAACTCTCATACCACTCATAGCGGTGGGAGTTAATTACTATAAATACCAAAGTGTGGACCCCGAGTCGATGCCCATTGACCAAGAAACAGTATACCTCTGTCTTATATCCGTTTTGATTCGATACTAATCTGTGTTTTTTTTTTTCATTTCTCCGTAGATAAGACCATTTTATGACTTCATCGTCATTGGAGCTGGATCTGCGGGCGCCGTCATGGCTTCCCGACTTTCGGAGATATCGGATTGGTCCGTCCTGTTGCTAGAAGCTGGAGGCGATGAAACGGAGGTTACCGATGTCCCGTCGCTTGCGGGTTATCTCCAACTAACCGAATTCGACTGGAAGTACCAAACAACACCCTCGGGCGATCGGCGGTATTGCCAAGCAATGATAGGTGATCGATGTAACTGGCCCAGGGGGAAGGTTATGGGAGGATCAAGTGTGCTAAATGCAATGGTATACGTTAGGGGCAATCGGAGGGACTACGATAGCTGGTTAGAGCAGGGAAACATAGGATGGGGCTTCGAAAGTGTCTTACCATATTTCATCAAATCTGAGGACAATAGAAACCCTTACATGGCTCGATCGCCCTACCATGGGGTGGGTGGATTTTTAACCGTCCAGGAAGCACCCTGGAGGACCCCTCTTTCGGTAGCCTTTGTTAAGGCTGGCCAGGAAATGGGATATGAAAACAGAGATATAAACGGTGAGGAGCAAACAGGCTTCATGCTACTTCAGGCTACAATGAGGCGCGGTAGTCGCTGTAGCACTTCCAAGGCATTCATACGCCCGGTGCGTTTGAGGAAGAATCTGGACGTAGCAATGCACGCTCATGTGACACGAATTCTCTTCGATAAAAATAACAGAGCGTACGGAGTCGAATTTTCGAGGCGCGGCAGAAGACAACTTGTTTTTGCCAAAAAAGAAATTATCCTTTCGGCAGGCGCACTCAATTCACCACAAATCCTGATGTTAAGTGGTGTTGGACCGGCGGACCATCTTGCTGACTTTGGAATCCCCGTTATATCGGATCTTCCCGTTGGAGATAATATGCAAGACCACGTAGGCTTGGGAGGACTGACATTCCTCATCAACGAACCGGTAACTGTGAAAACATCACGCTTTACGACCCTACCGGTGGCATTCGATTATATCTTCAACGAAAGAGGACCTATGACATTCCCAGGCATTGAAGGGGTTGCGTTTGTAAACACCAAATACGCCGATCCATCCGGGAAATGGCCCGACATCCAGTTCCATTTCGGGCCAAGTTCAATCAATTCAGATGGTGGACAGAACATCCGGAAAATCCTCAATCTACGAGACGGATTTTACAACACCGTATACAAACCTATACAGAATGCCGAAACGTGGACGATTCTTCCTCTTTTATTACGACCAAAAAGTACCGGCTGGGTGCGACTGCGATCGAGAAATCCATTCGTGCAGCCCTCGTTGGAACCGAATTATTTCGAACATCCGGAGGATGTAGCGGTTCTGGTGGAAGGTATAAAAATCGCAATCAACGTATCCTACACTCCAGCCTTCCAGCGGTTTGGATCCCGACCGCACAAAATACCACTGCCCGGTTGTCGACATCTGCCGTTCATGTCCGACGAATATTGGGCCTGTTGTATAAAACAGTTCACCTTCACCATCTACCATCCCACGGGAACGGCCAAGATGGGACCGAGTTGGGATCCCGGAGCCGTAGTGGACCCACGGTTGCGAGTGTACGGTGTGTCCGGACTGAGGGTGGTAGATGCCAGCATAATGCCCACCATTATCAGTGGGAATCCCAACGCGCCCGTGATTATGATTGCCGAAAAAGCTTCCGATATGATTAAACAGGACTGGGGTCGTTGGTAGATTCGATGGCTGCAGTAAATTCACATGTGCCTATGATTCATTTGCAAAAAAATAACTACATTTACATACACCTCACGACAGGATTCGAAATGTGATATACGAGTGCAACGAGTGACTTGACGACACCAGTAATTGTAGTAAGGAGCGAACCCAGAGTACTCAAGTGAGAATGCCGAGAGAACGTAGTTTGAAAACATTTCTACTAGTCAGCACTAACGAATTAGGATATCAAAGTGTTACTGAATATTGATTATTTTGAAACGTTTATAGATCTTATACATTTTCACATCGACAAAGATTTTTGTTTTAAAAAATGTTGTAATTTGACTTCGAGAGCCACGTGTGTGTTGTATGATAGAAAGACAATCTACAGTTTAGCAGTAGGTTCTGTAGTGTATATTCAAGTA
The DNA here is from genome assembly GCF_029784135.1 of Toxorhynchites rutilus septentrionalis. Classification (NCBI taxonomy): domain Eukaryota; kingdom Metazoa; phylum Arthropoda; class Insecta; order Diptera; family Culicidae; genus Toxorhynchites; species Toxorhynchites rutilus. The sequence goes on from NC_073746.1 coordinate 220,757,606, forward strand.
AATTTGAGTAACTAAAATCAGGGGAGCTACTCCCGAGCATACAATAATAAATGTTACCAATAATAAAATACTTTAATATCATAATTTGTGTTTTATATGTACTGCAGAAATGTGTATCCAGTGATAACAAAAATTCGAAATCTATGTTGTACAGTTGTACATTTGTCTTGAAATTTGTGTTACAAATGATTGATCGATAACTCGGGTTTCTTTGTTCTATTTGTGATGGGTACAAATTCCTATGGGTGGGCTTTCTCAAAGGTGTTCCAGCTAAGGCCATTCCAGTGTATCTACGAAAAAACATATCTTGATCGCGAGATTAATCGCAGATATTTTTTTAGTGTAGAACACTGCGTAGCGAACACTGTATAAATTCTTTTTACGTTCGACTTCTGGTATGTTGCACTTTCTCTAGAAGAGTGACGCGTTTGAATGCTTCGGGGTATTAGAAAAATAACTCGGGGAAATTTGGAGCTTGGAGAAAAGTTGTATTACGACGAGTTATTGCGACGATTCATTTGATACTCATCGTAAAACTGGCTTCATATGATAAATATAATTGATTTTTGGCATTGGTTAACTTTTTCAGATGTTGATTTTTAGAAAATCCTATTATTTATCGAGTTATAACCATTTTAGTGATGCACCATCTAATCTAGTACGACATTGATACAAAATTTCATGTGCGTTTGTCTAGGTTTTTCAAGCTCGCGTACACGATATCTCAAACGATTCATTCCAAATTTGATGCAAATAATCCTTTCTACATCTCTCTATCGCATGAACCAATAAAAAAATTTTTTTTTAAATTTTGAAACTGAACCTGGCATAAAAACGTGCAAAAAAGCAATTTATTTGTTCGAACGGCTGCCATTTTGTCAATTCTTTTTTAGTTGTCTGAGGTTCATACGATAGCAGGGACTTTACTGATTCAGAATCTATTCGATATTTTTATTTTCAATTATCAGAAGGACTGGAATCGTGTACGCCATGGCAAAACTTTTTTTCAACACCCTCACTTCGCCGCAACTTTGAGTATTTTGGTTCTTGTTGTACAGTTAAAAGATAAAGAAACAAATAATGGAACAATGTATAGTAAAAATATGATTTGTTCTATTTGTTCAGTGCTCAAAAAAACGTCCGAAATTCGTACTTCTACACTGAAGAACCGCCTTAAGAGATAACTGTCTCATAGCCACCGTAGATTTTGATCTCTTAATATTTTTTGGTGTGTGTATGTGCATTTGTATCGTGCTCCCGTGGCCGAGTGATAAGCGTCAAACCTAAAAAGCCGGGGGCTCGAGTTCGATTCCCGTTCTGATCGGGAGAATATTTCGTCAAAGAAATTTCCTCCGTCTTGCACTGTGGTCACGCGTATTCTAAAGAGTGTTATTTAGAATAGAAATCTCAACTAATTACTAGTGAAAATGACGTAAATAATACCACCTTGAGACGGTGAAGTTCCTCTGGGAACGTCAGTGCCATTCAAGAAAAAGAAGAAGTATGTGCATTTTTAAGTTTGTGTGTCGATGTAAATCTTCATGTTTGATATGCACTCACTTCAGTGGACGATTTCGGGATCGGTTTATGACTCATGAGCAATCATGGTCTAATATAAATATATCCGAGGATAGAGTAGGTGTAAACCTAACTGTAATCGTTCAATAACTTTGAAAGAAAAGCAAATATGGTTCAGTTTGCTTGCCAAATAGTAACTATATGTAGTACCTTCATCACGTAATCCAAAAATACTTCGAGTTTTGTTTACAGTCGGACAAATATCTAACATATGTATTTAAAAAATGGACGAATTTCGGTTGGCGATTAAAAAAACTACAAAATATAATTCAATGAACCAAATTTTTCTTAAATCCTACGTTTATTGAGTCTTCTACAAAAATGCATCGACGCCTCTATCAGGTGATTTGCCGCAGCCTTCGCGAAAACTGTGAAACAACTACGTCCGATACTTTGTTCGTGCTGCTAATTTTTCCCCTGAACGCGAAGAAGTTGGACATCGTGAGGCACTTCGTGTCCGTCGAATATAGACGATACGGCATTCACAACATCGTCTTCCTTCAGAAGAATGGTGAAAGCGTCGAAAGGAAGCCTGGCTCTGATCATCCGACAGTGCTGAGCAACCTTAAACTGCAGCAGAAACTAAAGAGGAAGACCGAGAGCAATGTAGTCTCATCGTCCTGCGTCTTGGGCCGGAAGGTCAGAGCAACCGGCCAAACTATGAACATGGCTAAAATGGCATTTTTATGCGAAAGCATCAGTCTAGGCCACCAATCCTCCCAAAGTCCCCCAGCTGCGACCGATAGAAAATTGCTGGAAAATTGCCACAAACGGAGGATCTACTCCAATAATTTTGTGGCAGAATTAAAATTAAAATTATGAATGAAAATTAACTTCTGTGTATCAAATTAGTATTCTATTTCAATGAAAAACACTTTGTTTGCAAGCAGTGAACAAATCTCATAAGAAAACTGTTTTGAAGACATCTTTATATTATAATAAAAGTCTCAGTAAAAATGTCGGAAATGTATAGACAAATGGTTAAATAAGAGTCAGGAATACGTCTTCTTCTTCCTAGAGGAACTTCGCCGTCTTAACGTAGTATTACTTGCGTCAATTTTACTAGTACTTGGTTGAGATTTCTATGCCAAATAACACGCCTTGAGTGCATTCTGAGTGGCAAGCTCTAGAATACGCGTGACCACAGTGCAAGTCGGAGAAAATTTCTTTGACGAAAAATTCCCCCGACCAGAACGGGAATCGAACTCGACGCCAACGACTCGGCTACGGGAGCACGTCAGGAATACGTGCTTCAAGTAATTTAATAACATGCTGTGAAAAATTTCATTTGAATTTTAACATTTTAAAACTGGCTTCGTGTCTCCTAATCTGATAAAAATTACATTATCGAGTTTGGGACCCAATTTGAAAGTCGCCACCAGACGTCGACACTGACAACTGAGCTGAAGAGCTGTTCATAAAGAACAGCTGTTTTAGATGAGCTGAGCTGATCTGAGCTGTTCATCATGATGAGATGGATTGCACGCTTCTACTCTAAACCATTGCGTAAAATAATTCCAGTAATTCCGTTCAGTGCAAACTTCTAGTTTACTTGAATTACATCTACACTGAAATACGAATAAGAAGCGACATAGAGCAATTCCACGCGAAATCATCCGAAAAACTACAAATTTTGACGCGACCCCCTTCGATTTTATCAAAACTTGATACATAGAAGATACCTTAAAACTTTTCTCATGTTAAATCATATGTAAATTTCATTTTTAATGTTACTTTTCTAAATTGTTACGATTTCATAAAATATTGAAAATTTAAATTTTTAAAAATTCATATTTCTGTTTTGGTTAGTTTACCAGGGCACCATTGTGCGTTGAACTTCGTTAAACTTGAAGGGTTTTCCAATATAAATCAAAATATCGAAGGTACGTGCATTCAGATGTAAAAGTTTTTGATATTAAATTAAATTTTCGACTAAGATTTTTTAACAGTGCATTTACAATGTTATTCTTCCTAAATATTTCATAAATTTTCCAACAACTTAATCCTTTAATCAGACATCCGTATTTTAAGTTACGATGTTTTGAAAAAAAGATCAATGATTTTGAATAAGCCCTCTTCAAAAAAATACAATCGTAATTTAAATTGCTTATATAACGAAAATTGTGATTTCATGTAGCTTTCATTATAAGTAACAATTTTCTATAAAATAGGAGAGGATCGGGTCTGCGGCCGGCTTTTTTGGTATGGAATTGCTCCATGATGAACTATGTAGTTACCCGCCAGGCTTTTTTATTTCTCTGAGAACGATTTACAAAGTGTGTTTATAAAGTTTCAAGACTTAGTCAATGCTTCTTGCTTATTGGGGTGTATTTAGTGATCACCGATAATCGTTCGATTAATCGAATACTTCCTGCAGGAATCGATTATTAATCGAACGAATACTGCACACCCAATAATCGAAGCGAACGAATAATTTACGTCGGTTAATCGATCCAATCCCAGAGAAAAAAAACCTACGGCCGCTGCAGTTTTATCCTGAAATTCAATCATTATCTTTTACGCTCCCGTAAACTCGTAAAAGAAGCTCAATGCCGTCAACGCGAATTGAGCTTCGTTTACGAGTTTAGGGGAGCGTATGAGATAATAATTGATTTTCAGGCGGAATGGACACTTTTTTTTTATTCCAGATGGCTTTCTAGCAAATGAGAAATATTAGTCTAACTAATTATTTCTCTCAATGTGACGATTGATCGATTTATCGATTATTTAGGGGGATTAATCCTATCGAATAACAAACTGATGATGACTGCACCCGTGGCCGTGTGGTTAGCGTTTCACATTATCATACCGGGTTCGATTCCCGTTCTGGTCAGGGGATTTTTCGTCAAAGAAATTTCTTCCGACTTGCACTGTGGTCACGCGTATTCTAGAGCTTGCCCCTTGGAATACATTCAAGGCGTGTTATTTGGCTTAAGAAATCTCAACTATGTATTAATAAATGACGCTAGTTGATGCATACGTTGAGAGGGCAAAAGTTCCACAGGGAACGTTAACGCCATTCAAGAAGAACAAACTGATGAAAAGTATTCGATTAGCTGATGAACGATTAATTTCAAAAATCGGGGATCACTAGATGTATCATCGACATAATTGGCCTTGTTGAGCAAAGTTGGCCTTATCCAATGGCTTGCGGATCGGTGCGGCGTGTGAAGCACGACATGTTCGTCAATATCTAATATCGATTTGATGTATTATTGATTATAAAAACAATAACATCAAGATGTTGGAGCACTGTGCGATCGCGCGGAAAACAAAATTCCAAAAAACGCGCAAGTGTCATATCCATTACATTTAACTTGTAGCATGTATAATGTTGAATAGGTCGAATTCCGCCTTAAGGACAGCTACATCGCACAGCTTCACATTACCCCAATGCAAAAGCTATGCCAATAAAGTAATGGTGATATTTTGTTAAAAGCCTAAATGTAGGTACTACTTCATTTCATATACAGATGAATAGTTACAAATGAAATGTATTTCGAGAAAAGCTCAATACTACGGTATCAAAGTTATCTAGATATGACTGACAAGAAAGTGAAAAGCTCATCCAACCTTTTGCTCCATTATTCCGCGCGTCGAACGACATGAGTTGGCATAGTGATCCCGAAGGCGAATGACGTAAGCGTAACTAAAGTTTGTCACTAGGTGAGATTTCGTCGATTTTTGTGTAATTTCGAGTAAATCGCGTTAGAAAATCACACAAAAATTCGGGTAAAAAAAGAATCAGTGTACCTTATTCAATCAAGTTTGAGTTTACACTCCTGTTCACCTGTTCACGAATATGGATCTTCTATGAACGATAGATAACGATACTCAGTATAAATAAAAGATAATTGGCGCACAGCGGATCATCCTCTCGCGGATAATCGGGGTTCCACTGCATATGTAAAGGCCTGTTGGTATATTTTTTATCTCATTTATTTATTTATTAGGCTCATTAGCATTTTAGCTGTAACAGAGTCGGGTTTTAATCGTGTACATGTACATATGTTTATGTTTCTATAAATTGTAAATTACACAGTAGTTAGTAGTAGCCATTTAGGGGTTAAGTATTCTGTTCCATTACATTATGGTAAATCACACAGTAGTAGCCATTTAGGCGTAAGGGTATTCTTTCTGTTCTTCCATTGTTCAGCAGACCGGACAGCGAAGACAGTTGATATTGATCATTGTTGAGTTATTTATAGAACAGCAGCCCGATGTGTCTTGCAGAGCAGAGCATTGTATGGATGAATCGATCTCATTTCGACCGTGGATCGATTTCCATCGCTGATGATGGTTGCGTGGACGTAGTTATTCTATAACAACACAAAGATGGTCAATTGAGGGCCCTGAGTTTGAACTCACGATCGATCGCTTGGTAAGCGAACGCGTAACCAAGTGGCTACGAAGACCCCCTGTTGGTATATAAATAAAATTGAAATTACATTAAAATTGAAATACCAACAAGTCATCCACACATTGGAAGATGGGAACTTCTACAGAGGTAGAGTTTTTCTAACAGCAACTTTTTCACGGTTTTTCCTAACCTAGTTTAAACTCAAGGTAAAGATAAAGTGTATTCGGCAAAGTTTAAAATAATAATAATATATGGACTTTCGTCAAAGACGTCAACTTTCTATCTCTCATTACTTCTGAAATATTTGACATTTTGGCATGGAGACTCCTGAAAAACTAATGTTTTACTCGTTACATGTTTGTGTGTAAATTACCTCCATTGACATGTTCTGCAAACTTTCTTCTATTCAGAAAAAAAATTTACATACAAAAATGTTCCGAGTAAAGCATTCGTAGTTAACTTTCCAAACAAAACATAAAACATTTGATGTAGAGGTGCCCTTCTTATAATATATGGATGACTTATTGGTTCTTATATGGGTCATTCTTATTTTTTTTTCAGGACTTTACGTTAGGCCGTGATTTTTTTCTTGCTGCACTTTCCATTCAGCGCGCTTCAAGAGTGTTTGCGCAATATCAATGTCGGTCCCAGTGCCCAAAGATATTTATTGTGTGAATAGAAAATAGTCAGCAATTCGACTAGAAAGTAGTCACATTTCGTGAAACATCCGAAAACAAAACGTATATATTTTTATTTTCCTATTTTGTAACTATCAGTCCCAGTCAACCAGCGCTTTTCTACCAAAAAGCTCAACGTCGGCCCCTAGGGACCGACGCTGGGCTTAACGTGTTAAACAAATACTTTTTCAAGAAAAAATATTTTTAATTAAAAATAATTGAGATAGCATAGCATGAAAAATTAGACCTAGAAGGATTTCGTATAAATTATGAATCATAGAGTTTTGGTATGATATTGAATATAATGATAAAGTGTCCGGATTAACACGTTGTGCCCCGCGTCGGTCCCTAGGGGCTTTTTAGTAGGAAAGCGCTGGTTGACTGGGATTGATAGTTACAAAATAGGAAAATAAAAGTATATACGGTTGTTTTCGGATGTTTTCTAGTCGAAATTCTAACTATTTTCTATTTATACAATTAGTATCTTTGGGAGTTGAGACCGACACTGATATTTTGCAAACGCTCTTGATGCGGGCTGAATGGGAAGCGCTGCAAGAAAGATTCGGAGCTCAACGTGTTGAAATTCCTTCCGGATTCGAAAGCATTACGGTACCACCCATGAACTTGGCTACGCGAATAAAATAGTTCATCATGAACTAATTTCCTTTCCTCCAAGTTTTGATGAAGATTTTGCTAAGTTGAAAGGTATCCATTCCAACGTCTGGCAGTCATGAGTGCTACCACTAGATTGAAATTCCTGCCAGCTTTTTTTATGAAAAGCACTCTTGTTGAAAATAGTAGACTCTGGAGTGAAAATACGTCAGCTTGATTGAAATGTGATCTACATTGATTGAAAATAATTGAACAGAGCGACCAAAAACTACAACTATCAGCGAGAAGATACACCACATGAATATCTATATCTTATTAAAATGGTGATCACACACCACCAGCAATGCAATAATGAAGAAATTTGAAGTACAGGTCGGACTCGATTATCCGGAGTATTGATTTTTTTTTCACTCCGGATAATCGAATCCTCCGGATAATCGAGTCATAAAAAAGCCATTTTCTCTAGGTAAACGTATTAAAATTATGATTTGCACTTATTTATTAAACGGTTTTATCTAGGTTGACCCGTTTGTATGTTTGTGACTTTGTAACTTTGTATGAAGCGTTATACCACACTAATAGAAATTTAAGCCCCTTCCTGTTGACCGATTGATCTGAAATTTGGAACACAGAACACGCACCATCCCGACAGCTACGCCACCATCGAGTCCTGGCGATGCCTAATCACCGTACCATTAATCCATTAGACGCTTGCTGCTGCGTCTTTAACGAGGTATCTGAACTGTTCGATTTTAATATTAGTAGGTTAATCTATAAGAATAGAATTAAGTCCCTATAAGCAGTCTGTACAACCATTAGGTCGAAGACGTTTGACATTAAATAAATAATTCTCTGGTGTCAATATAATACTGTGTATTCGATGGTCTTGATAATCCAAGATGGCGGCCGCTATAAAAAGGCGGATTACATATGTTCCCAAAACCCCATCAATATGGATATCGAATGAAAAGGGTTTGACCAGTAGAACACAGTTATTTATGAAAAACTAGCTGACCCGGTAAACGTTGTTCTGCCATATAATTTAGTATTTCTAGAGAATATTTTGGTTGGTAAAAAACGAATATACTTCAAGAGAGTTTGTATGTTATCTTTCATAACTGCTGTCAAATTGATCTAAATGATGATTTTCCCAGCGAAACATACATATGCGTACCTCTTATTTTCCCTTTTTGTTTTAAATATCCTTCTTTAAAGATATGCATAGTCAATTTTTTCGAATTTTTCCAATCATCTCATATCAAATATCAAATATATCAAATATTTTCCAAAGTACTCTATCATTATAATTTGGGTCAAGACAAACTCACAAAATATATGGACGACGTACATCTGATCAGCCGTTCTCCCATGATGATGAGTTATACGTACGTGGGAAAAAGTCTCTTTTATATATAAAGATATAGTGCTCCCGTGACCTTATAGTGCTCCCGTGGCCGAGTGGTTAGCGTCATAACTAACATGCCGGGTGTTCGGGTTCGATTCCCGTTCTGGTCGGGGGAATTTTTCGTCAAAGAAATTTCCTCCGACTTGCACTGCGATCACGCGTATTCTAGAGCTTGCCACTCAGAAAGCATTCAAGGCGTGTTATTTGGCATAGAAATCTCAACTAAGTACTAATAAAAGTGACGCAAGTAATACTACGTTGAGACGGCGAAGTTCCTCTAGGAACGTTAGTGGCATTGAAGAAGAAGAAGATATATAAAGATGTGCATAGTTATTTTTTTCGAATTTTTCAAATCATCTCAAATATTTTCCAAAGTACTCTATCATTCTAATTTGGGTGAAAACAAACTCACAAAATATATGGACGACGTAGATCTAATCAGCCGTTCTCCCGTGATGATGAGTTATACGTACGTGGGATATAGTCTCTCTTATATATAAAGATGTTAATCCAAAATGGCGGCCGCTACAAAATGGCGGATTACACATTTTCTCAGAACCGCTTCAATATGGGTATCAAATGAAAGGGCTTGACTAGTAGAACACAGTTATTTATGAAAAATGTAAATCCAAGATGGCAGCCGCTACAAAATGGTGGATTACATATTTTCTCAGAACCGCTTGAATGTGTGTATCAAATGAAAGGGATTGACTAGTAGAATACAGTAATTTATGAAGAATGCAAATCCAAAATAGTCGGCACCACAAGTAGAACATAGCAGATCATGAAAAATCCAATTCCAAGATGGCCGCAGTTTGTGGGGTTGTCCCACATTAATAAAAAATCGAACGCGTTCCTGTTGACTAATTGATCTGAAATTTGGAAGACATGATGGCGGCAATTTTGGATTTACATTTTTCACAATTTTTCATAAATTACTGAAAATATGTAATCCGCCATTTTGTAGTGGCCGCCATCTTAGAATTGCATCTTTCATAAATAACTGTATTCTACTAGTCAAGCCCTTTCATTTTATACCAATATTGATGGGGTATTGAAAAAATATGTATGGTGCCATCTTGTGGTGGCGGCCATTTTGAATTTGCATTTTTCATAAATAACTGTGTTGTACTAGTCAAGCCCTTTTATTTGATACCCATATTGATGGGTTTCTGAAAAAATATGAAATCCGCCATTTCGTAGTGACCGCCATTTTGGATTCGCATTTTTCATAAGTAACTGCATTCTACTAGTCAAGCCCTTCCATTTGATATCCATATCAGCTATTCAATATGGAATTATTATACAAATTATTCAAAATTTCCGAAAATCAAAAATAAAATACTCCGGATAATCGAGTCGAAAATTTCGGATAATCGAATCTCGGAAAATCGAGTCTCCGGATAATCGAGTCCGACCTGTATTGCAAAATGCTTCATTTTTAGCGAATTGATTTCTTTGTGATATTCATATTTTTGGAATATTCATGTAATATTCATTCATTCTGGGATCAAATGTATGAGAATACCTTACCGTATAACTGGATTGGTCATTCACTAAGTGATGTTTACCTGCAATTTATGAAAAAAGTAAGTTTTAATGATTTGAAATATAATTATGACTTTTTTATTTAGTGATACTATTCATATACGAACTAAATCAAATATAATATAAAATAATAAAATAATTGAAAGTAAATAGTTTTTTTAGTTTACCTCAATTATTGCTTCAAAAGAAATATAGTTTTCTTCACTACCGAAACTATTGATAAAGAATTTTTTAAAAACAGTCATGAACTGGTAACAAAACAAACAGCATCTATGTTGTACCTGACGAATTTCATGCCAACTCGTCATAGGATACTTTAAATATTCGTAAAAGAATCAGACTACTTTTGGAAAGGGCCAAAAAAAATTCTTGATTTTTTACAAAAAAATATTACTCAAAAAAAAATGCGTAAAAAATTTTGGTCACAGGATGAAATGTAGAAAATTGTTTAAATTTTTATAAAAAAATGCATTTTTTTTAATTTCCCTGAAAAAAAATTATTTTAAAAATTAAAACTCATTTTCCTCAAAAACTTTTTTTTATTTTCATAAAAAAAATATATGAATAGCCCTTACAATTTCCAACAAGTCGTCCATACATTGAAAGATGGGCACTTCAACAGGGAAAAGGTTTTTCTAACAACAACTTTTTCATGTTTTCTTTGAAAAAAAAATTTTGGAAAATACTTATTCTAATTTTGTTAAAAGTCAAAATAGCGATATATTGTATTCGACAAAGTTTTAGATCTTATGAACTTTTGTCGAAGACGTCAACTTTTCATCTTTTCTAGAATATAAGGCGTTTTATATGGAAACTCCTAAACAAATAACGTTTTACTCTCAACATTTTTCTGTGTAAATTCTCGCGCTTGACATTCTCAAGTTTTCAAATAGAAAAAAAAAGAAAAACATGTAAATCACGATAATTTATTCATAAAAATGTTACTGTTGACCGATTGATCTGAAATTTGGAACACATCTTTATTTTTGGTGTCGTTATAAAACTGCGTATTCCATGATTTTGAAAATCCAATATGGCGGCCGCTACAAAATGTTGGATTACACATTTTCCAAGAACCCCATCAATATGTATATCAAACAAAAAGGATTGACTAGTAGAACACAGTTTTTTATGAAAAATGCAAATCTAAAATGGCCGCCACCACAAAATTGCGCCATATATATTTTTTTTTCAAAACCACATCAATATGGATATCAAATGGAAGTGCTCGACTAGTAGCAGTAGCAGTAGCAGATTATGAAGAATCCGAATCCAAGACGGCCGCAGTCCCCAAATAATTAATTACTTTTTAAATGGTTTCATTCAGCTTGACCTGTTTGTATGTATGTTTGAATGCTTGTAGGATTGTCCCACATTAATAGAAAATTGACCCCGTTCCTGTTGACTGATGGGAGACACCTTTTATTCTACTATCATTATAAAACCGTGTATTACATAATCTTGAAAACATCAATTTTGCCGTCGCTAAAAAATGGCAGAATGACTTGACTTGGAGAACACAAAACATAATTAACAACATAAATTCAAAAATGTCACTGCCACTAAATAGTCGACTATGTATTTTTTTGCATTTCCTTCAATATCGTTATTAAATGAAATGATTTGACTAAAGAATACAGTACACCATGAAAATATTCCGAAGAAAATTAAGTAAGAAATAAACGTTGGATTTCCATTATCTACAGTTAGTTGTTTCATCATATACCCCCCACGATTTTATTTTAGTCTCATCATTGCCCTAGATTAATGAAGGAACGGCTGTGATAACTACTAACTGCTACTTGCCTAATTATTTTCTAGTTTTGAGTAAATTATCTGCATCACTTAGTATACTTTTCTACAATAAAACCATTCAACCCTTTTTTTAAATTTTGATTTCTTACCTAATTTTTTTGGGAATATTTTGATGATGTAATGTATTCTATTAGTCAAATCATTTCATTTGATACCAATAATCAGGGGATTGCAAAAAATTAATAATCGACCGTTTTGTGGCGGCAACCTTTTCAAATGTATGTTGTTTATTATGTTTTGTGTTCTCCAAGTGAAGTCATTTATCTATTTTTTTATATAAAAGGCGCTATATGGCCGCCGCTTGGATTTGCATTTTTCTAAAATAACTGTGTTCTACTAGTCAAGCCCTTTCATTTGATACCCATGTTGATGGGGTTCTGAGAAAATATGTAATCCGCCATTTTGTAGTGACCGCCATCTTAGATTTGGATATTTCATAAATAACTGTGTTCTACTAGTCAAGCCCTTTCATTTGATATCCATATTGATGGGGTTCTGAGAAAATATGTAATCCGCCATTTTGTAGTGACCGCCTCTTGGTTTTGCATTTTTCTTAAATAACTGTGTTCTACTAGTCAAGCCCTTTCATTTGATATCCATATTGATGGGGTTCTGAGAAAATATGTAATCCGCCATTTTGTAGTGACCGCCATCTTAGATTTTCATTTTTCATAAATAACTGTGTTCTACTAGTCAATCCCTTTCATTTGATATCCATGTTGATGGGGGTTCTGAGAAAATATATAATCCGCCAGTTTGTAGTGGCCGCCATCTTTGATTTGCATTTTTCATAAATAACTGTATTCTACTAGCCAAGCCCTTCCATTTGATACCCATATTGATGGGTTGTGAAAAAAATGGTGACCGGAATAAATCGCCACAGTAAACAACTGCAACAGAAACAACCGCTTAGAAAAAGTGTAGTAGGCTAGAAATATTTGGCGCGGGAAAAACATCATGTGCCTCACATTTCTATTATAAATTTATTCTCTTGTTCTCGTTTTTCGAAATTTATTCTGAGGACAATGTAATGGGGACGAAGTCCCCATTTGGCGAGGATAAGGAATCGAGGCGGCCCATGCCGCCAAGATGACGCAATCCGAGTCCACCGCCGACCCGCCGTCGGAAGCGGCGGTGTCTCGCACGCAAACCTGGGATCCACTGATTGCCCGGTTAGTTTGAAACATAGGATACGATCCTTTAGCAATGTCCGACCGAGCTCTAGCGAGCGTCGGACGGTATACGTCTGCCCGGGGCGTTACGTTTGCCTGGGGCGATACGTTTGCCCGGTTAATTCTTGTTTTGAAATACAATACCGCGCCACAATATTTATAGCCTACTACACATTTTATAAGCGGTGGTTTCTGTTGCAGTCGTTTTCTGTGGCGATTTATTCCGGGAACCGAAAAAAATATACATGGCGCCATCTTGTGGTGGTGCCCATTTTGGATTTGCATTTTTCATAAATGAGGGGCTCAGAATGCAAGGGGTGTAAGTGACTTGATCGATTTCTCTTCATCAACTTTTTATTTAGTTAATAACTCAACTGCAAAAACTTTCCAATTTAAGTTTTCAATAGAATCCGATAGATGAGGTTCTGACCTATTTTCCACATTGGTAAATACAGCTGGGAATGTATTTGCAGCTAAGTTATGACCCAAAGAGAGAGTCGATGTAGAGAAATCGATCAAATTACTTACACCCCTTTCATTCTAAGCCCCTCAAATAACATAAACAACTCTACTAGTCAAGCCCTTTCATTTGATACCCGAATTGATGGGGTTCTGAGAAAATATGTAATCCGCCATTTTGTAGTGACCGCCATCTTAGATTTTCATTTTTCATAAATAACTGTGTTCTACTAGTCATATTGATTAAAAATTTTAAAATTAAAATTTCAGATCTGAAAATGAGAAAAATAAAAAAAAATACTCCGGGTAATCAAGTCTCCGGATAATCGAGTCCAACCTGTATAAATGTTTTGAGAATTTTGAAAACATACGCTTATGAGAAAAATGAGTTTTAATTTTTAAAATATTTTTTTTCAGCAAAATTATTATATTAGTATTATATTTTTTGAGTTATAAGTTATGGTAAGAAATCAAGATTTTTTTTTTGGTCCTATGAAAAAAGTAGTCTAATTCTTTTTCGAATATTTCAAGTATGCAAAGTTGCTTAAAAGACTTGTTTACACCCACAACGTTTCACTGCTATCTAAGATGATGCTGCCGACGGCCAGTCGAGTTGGCATGAACTTCGTCACCTAAAGCCTTCAATTCGCTAAATTGTCCAGAATTCTGGTCAATCGAACAATGTTGGTATGGAACAACAACCGAGGAAAAAAAGACATTGCCCTAAATGAAATGAGAATGGAATAGCGTCAGGAACAACATAAGAAAGAACACCATAAAATCTTCTCGTTCCTTCTGTGCATAATACATGCCCTGTGAAGCGTTGCCAATGTATCCACATTGAGGCATTATAAGGACGATAGCTGCTCAATAACAGCTAATTATAATCGTGATAAAATGTGGTTGTTGATCGCTGAGTCCGACCGATTTTCTCGAGTAACACAGGTGAACACAAGCGTTATGAAGGCGTCTTGGTGGAAGCCGAGAGGGAATTAGTTTATAAACCAGCAATCGGAAACAATTGCCAGGCACAAGTTTGACACCTCGTGTTTCGATCATTTGACACCAACCGTAAGCCAGTAATTAGCGAATTACGTTGTTTATTTCAGTCTCATGTTTTTTTTTGTGTATTTTCTAATACTAATAATCGAAAAATTCGTGAATGGAGAAGCATAAATAGGTATAATGTTGCACATAAGTACAAAAATCGAGTTATAAATTCTGTTGTTTTCATCTCAAAGCTCTACCCCTAACGGTATATGAAAATTAATATAATAATGAATAAGATTCCAAGATTTGAAAATATTTCATCGGCAAAAAATTTAAAAATATTTCATTTCTTTACTTCTTTCTCCTACTGCAAGGTCAATAGAGTAGTAAAAATCGACTGATCAAAAGCAATTAATGAGCTCACGCAAATGAACATCAATTCGAGCATAAACACACAGTCATAGAAAATTCTATGCGAAAGCATAAACTTGCAACGAACAAGTTTTTATTCATGAATACGATACCTTAATGCAACGACCTCCACCATGAACTTCGATTACTGACGTATGGGCCTGATGAATGGCAACAACCGGTGCGGTTTGTTCTTAACGGGGTCAACGGCATTCAGTTGCAGCAAGAACTGCCAAGCAAATTATAGTGAGCAGCAAACACACGGCCATATAACTGCTTAGGTTTGCCAGTTGTTATGCCATGCAACCTCAAACCTGATCTTCCACAAAACACACAACTTCTATCGCCCGTTTTTCTAGAAGACTTAACCATGTTAGATAATACTGGGCAGATATGTAACCGCTGTTTTTAGTTTTATATTTACTTGTGCCGAGCCAATCTTACTCTTCGCTCATATGCTTGATTACGAACGAACATTAGCGCACCGAGCGCAAATATAGGCAAACATTGAGGAGACTCGTAGACGTCTAATGACGGCGATCGTCAAGCGTGAACGCAATACTCTGTTATTAAACAGAGGCGCGCTCCAGGTTCGAACGCTTGCAATATCTTGGCAATGGGCACAATAATATGGGCGATCTATTTGACTCGGTGTGAATTTGGTATTCCACTTTCAAAATGAAACGGTTGGCAAAAATTAGTACCCATTCATAAGGTGCGAAACAAGTATGGGGTGACCCCACACTTATATCCAGCCCTGCAATGTTTCAAAAAAATACGAATACTATGTGTTACATTGTGTGATCGCAAGTGAAAGATACACTGCATACGGAGCACAGCAGATGATCAGATCTGTGAGAAGATAAGGTAATTGTGGCGGCCGGAGGCCAGACGAGCGGCTAAATGTTGCTGATATACGATTTATAATGCGCTCAGATTCATGCAGGTATGACATAACGCGACTGGGCCGCCATCGCCTGGTGTCTGCCATCTCGCACGTTGTCAGTATGCAACCGCGACCAGTGAAGTTCGAGTTTTTCGAGGAAAGTGTACTGCGGTTGGTTCGGTTGGTTCGTCGGCTGAAGAGGTTACGTACGACGCGCAGCGGACCAACCTTCAATTGAATGTCGAAGGGTGTCATCTTTACTTTACTCCCGAAAACATGAAACAGAATTCTTGGTGTACCCCGTATGCATTGCCAACAGTGGGCAGTTGGTGCTTTTCTAAGGATACTAATCGTAATATACGGACGCGCCCCGCGCCGTATTCGCTCAGTTTAACATTTCGCTGAATGTTGCAAACCGTTGTGTGACGCGATTCTGCGTTTTTGGGTAAGGTTAGGTAAGAAAGTAAGTCACTGGGTTTTTCTCCTCCTTTGCATCATTTTCGTAACATAAACTTGTTGTCGATTTATGTATGGTAGAGAGAAAAAACTGCCTCCGAAAGGGAAAACAATTAACCACGTGACATGAAACATGTAAACCTAAACGGCGTCTGGCAGTTTCAGTTTCACAGACCGTGTTTATTTTAAACAATTGAATGTAACAAGTGAACCTTTGCATGTTTATCACACTTCAAGAAAATGTACAGGTCTTAATGATGTACATTTGAACTGCTGTTATGAATAGATGCGTTCGTAACCGGGGAACAACGGTTAGGTGTGTCCAGTCGCGTTATGTCCAACTATTGATGAGTATGTGCTGCCCAGAGTATGTTCATGTTTAGCTTATCGCAAATATCGACATGAGCTCACGTTTAATGTTATGTTGCACCGTTCAACATGTACATGATTTATCATTGTTTCATTAATCGATTTATTCGTAATCGTGCTGTAATCAGTATGGTCCTATCAACTATGAAATTAGATGATATTGTACACTGTGTTTCATAACTATAGAACCGCTCGTTGTATGAATTTTCTGAGCTATATGTAAGCCCGATTAAAATGCCGGTGTTTCATAACTATAGAACCAGACGAATAGTCTAATTTTATTTTCCTTATTAAATTAACATGAATTTCACATAAATTACAACAAGATGATGTGTAGTTCCTCTTTGAATCTTTATCAATTCAAACAACCAATTCAGGGTACTTTCAATTAAGCTGCGACATGTAGAAGTTTGTATCTCGTTTCACGCAGGTAAATTGCTCGTTTAAAACTTTCAACACTTTCATACGCCCAAAATAAACATTTAGCACATTTTTGACATACTTATACATTACTCTAAATGAACTTAAAAGTATATTTGAAAAGTACTATCCACTCATACTGGTACAGCATTTACTCAAGAGTAGACTGACCAAATAGTTCATGATTGAAAAGTAGAAGGGCCTGAACCTAGGGGCACGGAACCTAGGGGTTTGACGTAGGACTGTGATTATTCGGACAATCTTTTTTTTTAAATGTAATTCTTTTCATTGCTCATAAATCTGTTATTTTAACTCTTTTGAAACTCCAAATGGTAGCCCTGAAAAGATCCGTTTGTTCTACATATGATACTCTCACCGCTGCCGCCAACTGGTTGCTAAATGAATACATACAGAATTGTAATGCCCGATTTTCATGTTCGTTTAGGAAAACACATAGTTGTAACAAACAAAACCAAAATTAGCTTCTGATTAATGAATATAAGTGTAACACATAATATGGCGGAATGGTGGACGAAGTATATGTGGATCGGTGAACAAAAAAAATATGTCGTCATTGATAAGATTGAATATGAAGTTTATGGGGAAGAAACAATTGTTGAAATGTTGAAAATACATATGATTTTATGATATTTTGAGGCAAAATACATATGAAAGCTAAAAGCTGCTTGATTCTGAATGGATAATCGTGGTATTGAGATTTTTTTTCCATTGCCTTATTCTTATTATTAGTCTTATTTATAGCCATTGGGAGTAGTAGCTTTTTCGGTGAAATATTGTTCGTTCGACAATTCCCCTCGGTATCGCTGAAATAATGAAAAAAATCTATGGAATTGCAGCTATCTTATCACTCTTATTCCTACCCATTGACTGGATATCTAATTTGTTTGATAGGATGAATTATTGCACACAATTTTGTGTTGCATACAACATTCACGGGAACCAAGCTGAAATAAAGAATGCATAATACATGATTTACCTTCGCATACGCTCGCAATACATATTTCTTTTAAACGTCAAACTGTTCATCTGTTTTACTATTTCCACTGCTAATGTCTCATGTGGAAAAATTGTTGGACAAATGTGCCGTCTAGTGATATATATTCAGCCATTCCATGCCAAACCGATATAGTAGTTCTCAGATTTTCGTGAAAAGTGGTAGTTTTGTTCTTCATCGCAAAACATTAGACCCGTATTTTATTATTTTTTCAATAAAATGACAATTTCTCCATTTTAGGGTTGTCCGATAAATCAACTTTTTCCTCTTTTTTCTAAAATTGACTTTCTTCAAAAATTCATAATTTTTGAACTACTAGACCGATGAAAAAAGTGAAAAATGATTTTTGGGACCATCGCACAATGGTCCAGCAGATTCATTTAAGTTGAAATTAGCATTGAGAGCTCTACAGTTATTCTCTAGACAAAAACTGTCTTCGACAAAATTGTTGCGTACGATAGAGCGCTCATTTTTATATTATCAAAAATAGGGTGACCAAAGTTGTCGATGGAATAAAAAAATCCAACTTTCTTATCTTTATAGATATATGTAAATAAAGTTCGACAATGTTGTAGTCCCAGTTATTTGAGACATCTTTGTAGAACAAAGTTTTTTTTCTATCTCTTGAAATAACCGATATAGCGCATGTTTTCTAAGTTACGTTAGGGTCACCATGAAAAAAAAATGTTTTTTTGCTCTAGCTTTTATATTTCAAATTCTACATACAAACTGTCTTCGGAAGACTTTTAGAACTTAGTAATACAAATATTTGCGATGCAGAACTTGTCAATATCTCAACTTCACCCAAAGTTATTGATATTTATTCCTAAAAAACACGCTCTTTTTATTTGTTTGTCATTCTTTCTGGGGCAAACATTAAAAAAATTGTTTGACGGAATTTGAAAGAACAGATTTCACTCTATATAATATGTGATTTTCAACACTATGTTACTTTTTGTGTTTGAGTAAATTGAATTTGAAATCATGAGTTTTAACTTTGAGTAGAATTAAGATATTGACAAGTTCTGCATCGCAAAATATTGGTATTATTAAGAACTAAAAGTCGTACGAAGACAATTTTGGGGGTACGTGATAGATCGTTGCTATATTAATAAGCCACAAAATTTGGAGGAACTGAAAAAAGAAATAATTAGGATTTTCAACAGCATCGAAGTCGTAATGTTAGAATTGTGCATGAAGAATTTTGTTCACCGTTTAAAACGCGTTATCGAAAAAAAGGGTGATCACATAGAAAATGTCTTAAAATAAGCTTTATTTTCGTTTTTTAAAAATTAAAATCGGTTCACTTTTGTAGAAGTTATTAATTTTTTTGCGTGAGCGTTTGATCTGAAAGACTCTGTATATCGTGAGAAAGATTCTACGTAATATGCATTTGAAATCTCTTAATATTTCGTAACAATTTTCGTATAGTGACCCCCTATATAGAAATTAAAGACGTAGTCCTACGTCAAAACGGGACGCGCAAGCCAATACAATTATACTTACTGATCCGGCGAACTTTTTTATATGAATACATTTCATGTTCTAACTAAGCGATCGCTCGTAGGTTTAATCCCAGAACTATTCAATGATTGATCATCTGAATCTATTTGCGATTCATAGCAACGGAAGACGAATTTAAATTCCGCCAAGGCGAATTTCAATTGGACTAAAAACATCACTGTAGAGCATATTTTTTCCATTTTCCTTCAAAGTTTTCCAATCTTTTCGCCTTAGCATCTACGGACAGAGACGAACACAACGAAATGATACAACTTAAATCGGGTAAACCGTTCTCGAGTTTTGAATTTGTTTGGTGGTTCGTCTATGGGATTGGCATGATCCACTCAGAACTTAATGAAACTTTCTGGGCGTGAAGACCTTACCTACTTGGCATTCTTAATTTTCCGAAAAATTATTCAGACTAACATATGGAAAGGGCTAAATTTTTTTGATCATTTTTTTATATTTTTTTTACTCGAAATGGACATAGACAAAAAAGTGGTCTATGGAAGAGTTTTAGGAATTGAATATTCAGAAAAAAATACTGAAAAAATATTTTTTTTAAATCCTACACTGTAAAAAATCGATTTCAAAAATTAAAAGTCGATTTTCTCAAAATGGTCATCTCAGATTTTGATGAAATGGTAGATAAATTGTAGATAAATGTGTGCCCTAAAACTCTTCCATACATCGCAAGTTGTGTATATTTAAGGCAAAAAAAGTTTTCATAACCAAAACTTTTCAAGATTTTTTCTTGAAAATTTTCTATTTTTTTTGTACAACTATATAAAAAATCAATAACAGGTAGAAATGGATTTATGGTGATCCTTGGATGTTAAAGTTTTCAGTTTTCAGCTTGTTTTTGTAGTCAAATACACTATGTTTCAATTCAGCTCTCAAACAATAGCCATCTGCCAAAAATCTCTTGATCGATCGGTCAGGTATCGAATAGTTGTTGTAGATTTAAGTATTTTTTAAGAGTCACTGTAGATATGATAATAATAAATGGATTCTATAGATACCTAAAGGATCAATAAAATGACTCTGCAGTTATTTGAAAATTATCAGTCGTGACCGGCAGCAAATGTAAAGTGGCGGAAAAGAAATAGCATTATTTTGTTTCTGTGTAATCATCATGATTCAACAAATAAAAGTGTGACATTATTTAGCAACATGAGTCAAGCCGTGATCTCCAGGATTTGCAAGGATTGTAAATGCAGTGCGGGTATTAACAACCCCAAGTGTAACCGTAAAATCCTTTAGGTATCTATATAATCCATTTATTATTATCATATCTACAGTGACTCTTAAAAGATACTTAAATCTACAACAACTATTCGATACCTGACCGACCGATCGAGAGATTTTTGACAGATGGCTATTGTTTGAGAGCTGTCGTTGCTCTCTAAATTGAAATATAGTATAGTTGACTACAAAAAACAAACTGAAAACTGAAAACTTTAACATCCAAGGGTCACCATAAATCCATTTCTACCTGTGATTGATATTTTCATAACTGTACACTAGGGTACCAATGAAAATGGTCATCTCGAGTTTCAAAAGGTTACCCCATAAAAAATGTTCACCACCTAGAAAAAACATCCTATGCAAAATATCAGCTCAATCGGGCTTAAGAGAGAGTGGCGCAAAGCGGTCAAAGTTTGAGTTTTTTGAAAATCGAAAAATCACCCAAAGGGGGAGTAAAGGAAATCGGGGTTTTCGATAAAAAAAAATAATGCCAAATGTCTTGAAATTGCATGAAACGTCGAGATCTAGTGTCATCTCGAAACATTTTTTTTGTCAAAAATCAGCGCTCTGGGACGGAATACGGAATACGAAACGTAAAGTATGGTTTTGGGTACCAATAAAAATAGTTATCTCGATTTTTCAATCGGAACTTGCTACGAAATGTTGCCTTGTATGATAATATACCCTATGCAAAATATTAGCTCATTCGGACTTTACTGGTGTTGTAACTGGATTTATTCGGCAGATGTAAATCTTGTTTGAATTCAGTGTATTTTCCATTCTGCTAATAATCACATCACCGATTCTGCTCTCTCAGAATCGTTACAGTGTCACAAACGTTAAAATTTGAGTTTTTTTTTAAAAACGAGAAATCACCGAAAATCGAGGTTTTAAAAAAAATTGAAGCCAAATGTCTTAGATTTGCATTACTCGTCGAGATTTACAGTTATCTCGATTTCCGCAAAGGTTTGATACAGATTTCGATAGGGGTAGTGGGGGCAAACTGTTCACCTGCTTGTTTGGTAGTATAATTATTGACTACTGACACCGTATTGATATGCACCTTATGTTTGAAGAATTTAATGAATTCTGAGCCACCCTGTACGGCCTTAGTTCTGTGCGCATGGTATCTAAGGAATTTATCGTGAAACTTAGTTAATTCACTATGATATGTTGGACAAATCATCAGTTTGGACGGCTGTTCACATATTCTAGGAGAGGTGAACATATATTTTGTTGAATCTCAGCGATTAATTAGCATAGAAATTACTTTGATGTTTGGGGGCAAAGTGGTCATAAGTGAATAGCGACTTACAATGTTCTGTTTACTAAAGCTAATATACCTCATCATATTCTGCTCTTTAGGAGGTTCGTATTGTGGCTTTGACCCTGGAAAAATATGCCACTCCAATTAAATCATGCCTCATTATCTTCCCATTCTTACAACGTTTAAGTATGCATGAGAAAATTTGAATTGAGACTCTAGGTGAATAGACCAAGCTTTTATTTTATTATATTTTATACCTTTACCTACGAATATGATTTGAACAAATTTGGACGAAAAACACGCATAAATCTATCCCATTTAGCTTGATATGTACGAGTGACCATTTTGCCCCCACTAGGGGACCACTTTTCCTCCAAGCAAAAAAAAAGTTCGATTTTTTACCTTTTTTTTTTCTAATGATGGAAAATGTACTATTTTGAATTTTTCTAGTAAAAGCCGTATGCTATCTTGAGCAACAATGAGTTGAACTATAATAATCTTAGAAAAACGGGAATTGTAGCGGTATGTGGACGCTAGAAATGGACATATTCCTTAGGGTGACCACTATGCCCCCATTTCCCCTACAGGTTTTCTGAGAAAAAAAAACAGATAAAAAGATTTTTTGAGACCAAAACACAGATTTTATTAACCTGGTTGTAATAGCTGTTATCCATGGTTATTATGGGAAACAGTAATGGATAAACCCCTAAGCCAAGGTGTAACGCGACCCGTGCCGAGGGATGAATGGTTGGGGGGGGGTTATCAAATACCCTGCCGTTAACGGAGCCTATGGAGCATCTGTCTGTCCTTACTGCTTTAAGCCGGTCACTGATGAAGCAGACCTTCTTTACCGCGAGACTCGTGGGACTTCTATGAATAATCCAAATAATAATAATAAAAAAACGGGTTCCGGCAGCCTCTCTCTGTCAGAATAAAACCATCATAGAGATTGATTCTATGAGTATAGAAGAGGATGAAGCACTGAGCGACGCACCTATGCATGTCCAGTCATGCTCCTCTTCGATCCTCAACAATCCGACTTGCTGTGAGTCGCTAGAGAATGAAAGTGACAAACGCAGTTTTAGAGAAAGAAAATCGCTATAAATTAACAGACGAATATGAGATATACACAATTTTGAATTTTTATAGAGATATCGCAATAAAATAGTAAAAAGTAAGAGTGGTCAGAATGAAGAAACACAACCTTCATAAATGGTCGTTTCAATATTCTCCTCTTCAAAGCACCTTTATCAAAAATAGTCCGGAATCTGTAATCAATAATTTAACACATGAAGCACGAATTTTTAATTATGATTATTTTTTAATTTTGTCTCATAGAACAAAGCTCAACTAAATAGGACTAAGAATTAAACAGTTTTTAAACTAGATATCCCAACACAGATAAATAAAGAAAGATCAGTTGAATCAATTTGCTAATGCTAGTCCACAGTATGCACATCTGATGTCATATCAATAACCCTCGTTCAGCAAAAACCGGTAATAATCATGTACCAGATGGACACTGTCTGTTTTCGTTCCAGTTCTCCAGTTCCACCATGGTCAGTGAGACTGTGGTATCCAGTTCGATCCCAGTCCCAATGGTCAGCATGATGCAAATTCGCAATCTATGTATCGGAGAACCAGTTTGACTGACGCCATCCACACGCGGTTCGCAAGAGTGCACTCATTTTACCGGGTTACATTTCAACGAAAGTGAAATGAATTACTTAACAACTAGTCGGTGCATTCAAAACGGGCAGATTTAACGCCTTTGTTTGGAGCAAACATGAAGAGCGAGAGAGACAGAGAGAGGGAGCTAGATGCCCAGTAGAAAGTGTATGTTTAACCCACAAGGTAAACAACAGCTAAGTGACACCGGGTGCTCATGTGCAATAAGGGTGATTAGCAAAAAAAAACATTCATTTTGCATTCCAGTTTCACGTGAAAGGATGACACTGAATTGCATAACTGTTTAATGTCATGTTGCATAAATATTATTCAAACTGACTTTCTACATCAATCACGATAACACTAAGAGATATGATATGAGATATAAAGTATCGCTGGCTCTAGCTGTTACAACAAAATTTTATTCACCTTACATAGTAAGTAGCATACTACTCATAAAATACCAATTATTTAACATATCACTCACGTCCTTATCTATAATACTGAAAACAATGATATGATTTTGCTCAACCCTCAAATATTTATTATAATTTTTGTCAAAAACAGACTCGTATTTTTTTTATTTCTCGATTAGGATACACTGTTTTTTTTATTAAGGTAGTCCGCGAACTCAGCTTTTATCATTTTTAAATATACAATGATTTTTTTGAAAAGTTTCTTACATAACAAATAATAAATTCAGGAGGGTATGAGTTTCGGTTATTGAAATAGAAACGAGAAGTTAAGGGAGATTTATACAAAAACTGACGTCATCATCATGTAGGTAACCATCATCGCTTCTGGAAGATTGCCTTGATCTATTCCAGAACCAATGTAATGTCCCCAAGAAATATCCTTGGATGAATTTGCTTCTTCATACCTTACTGAAGAATCAAATTTATCTAGAGATGATTCATAGTTACGCGATATTGGTCTTGGTAACCAGAGCTGTACTCAAAACCTTGACCAACTACATTCTCAAGTTCAAAATAAACACATAATAAATATTCAAGACATCGCTCACTTAACACTTAAAAGTTTCGTTTTTCGACGATTTTTCCAATCATTTTGTTGTATGGATAATCAAAACCCACAAGGTCACACCCTCAGCTAATAATTTTCAATGGTACGAAGCTTCATCATTATCCATGTGTTTGGAAATTACCAAAACATATTGATTCCTTGGCCATACGTAAACCCCTTATTATGTTGAAGAATACAGTCGCGATAAACATCAATGCGATTATTGAGTATTGAATATTTCAATATTCAATTTTAAGTTTTAAAACGAAAATGAAGAAAAATAAATAAATCATATTTGAGCTGAGTTCAATTTAGACACATACTACAAAATGATAATTCACTTTTATTCCAATTTTATTTGATTCTGCTTTTTTCGACACGATATATCGTGTTTATTTAATTCGTATTCAGATAGAATCAATTCACCGTTCGTAAACTCTGCGACCAGATATAGCCTGAAGTTCTAATGAAGCTCAAGGGATATGTTATATAAAAATATCATTACAAAATGAAAAAAAAAACGCGTCCCACAACTGGCCATGCTCCCGAAGTGTTTTTGTTTGTTTCTTGCTACCATTATTTATTATCGCGAGAAAGTAGACGATGTTAACACTGAAGCGTGAGGGAATATAGATGTTTCAATGAAAGTAGGAAACCATCAATCACTAGGTCAGCGCTAATCACCCAACTGTGAGCTTAGGGGTTTTGATTCAATGCGTAGTACTTCGTACCTATGCGGCGCAAAAAAGTAGTTCAAAGTGTGTGGACATTCAGGAAAAAAGGCTGTTATCTAACAACATGTGGACTCATTTTTAATTTAAAAGAACAATACCTTTTTCACGAATTATAGAAAACCATATTTTTCCTAGCATCAACACATCGCATCTGATCTATGGGATTACGAATAACGCCGGCCAGTTGTGTGTTCACATTTCAAGGTTCCTTCCTGTTTTAAAGCCAAAAAACCTCAGATGAATTCGGTTTAGCTTGAGCAACTACAATGCACAATTGCTGAATTAGTTTATCATACTGTAGTAGAATGCCTTGATTACTTTGTTTGAACGTATGCTCATATCACTGGACATAAGAGTACCAATGAAAATGGTCAAAGTTTAATTTTTTTTGAAAACCGAAAATTCACGTACATGATACCAGGTTTTTCAAAAAAAAAAAGTTTGATGCTAAATGTCTTTAAATTGCATAAAACGTCGAAATCTATTGTTATCTCAACAATGTTTTTTTTTAATTTCTGTATTATAGTGACTTTCAACACATTTGGCTGGTTCGTCACTTTTACCTTCCATTTCGGAAGAATGCCGGGAGTGAGAATTGAACTCGTGACCTTTAGCGTGAGAGGTATGGATGTTACCGCTACGCCACATCGCCTCCATCTCAAAAATGTTTTTTTGTCAAAAATCGACACTCAGGGATTTTTTTCCCAACACGACGCAAAACGTATGAGTTGGGGTCATCTCGTTTTTTTATGCGGGACTTCCTGCGTTGCTGCGCGATGAAATACCCGATGCAAACCATTAGCTCAATCGAACTTTATTTACTAGTGCCGCTTTGCTTTTTTAAAAATACATATCACCCAATATCACCCCCATCTTCTATTTTTAATCGCGATTTTAGTATTTTTGTATAAACAATATCCAAATAATTCAACAATTTGATTATATATGGAAATAGGCGCTTCCGAAAAAAATGAAGGAAAGGCTAAAATGTGTGTTCTGTGTAACATAGTAACAAATTCACGTTCAGTTGGGATAAAAAATTGAAACTGGATGCAGAATTTGATAACCCATCGACTGTAAAAACCCCGTGTCATTCGGACAATTGACAACGGCTCCAAAACAAAAATTCTGTGTAGCAGACTGTGAAAAAAACGAGATTGTATTCAACCAAAGCGAACAATAGACCAACAACATGCCATCGGAGGATAATGATCGTTTTCTCCAAAAAGCCAGTTTTTCCAATTTATCCGAATCTTTATCAGATTTTTCTGTTTCAGACGGCTCTTGGGACCCGTTGTCATCGGGATCTGGTAAGTAAGACAGCCAAATGATTGCCCTGAATTGTGAAACCGTCTTAAGAGGGCTGATCTGCATTTTTCCAAATTGCGTTCAGCCATAACGAACCAAGCACATTGCATTTTTAAATTGATTTATTTTCATTTATTAAGACATAATTTTTTCAAAAACCGCAAAAGTGAGTCAATATAATTACTATCTATCAAATTACTCAGGAGCCGTTACAAAAAACTAATGTGTTGTGTAACAATATTATGTTAATAGTTAACATGGGGGTCTTAGTAGCCACATTGGTTGCGCGTTCGCCTAGTAAGCGTGAGTTCATAACTTAGGGCCCTCATTGACCATCTTTGTGTTGTTACAGAATAACTATATCCACGCAACAATCATCAGCAAAGGAGATCGATCCACGGTCGAAATAAGATCGATTCATCCATACGACTGCTCTGTCGGAAACATCGGGCTTGCTGTTCTATTAATAACTCAACAATGATCATATCAAACTGTCTCCGCTGTTTTCTAACTGGATAATGGAAGAGCAGAGGGAATACTCTTACGTCTAAATGGCTACTGTGTAATGTGCTAATTATAGATACGATAATCATGTGAAATTTACACGATTAAAATTCGACTCTGTTATAGCTAAAATGGTAATGAGCCTAAAATAAACAAATGGGATAAAAAAATAGTTAGCATGTTCTTGGATCGCTCTGGCTGCAAAGACAATGAAGTTTCGCGTGTCTAGCAGCTACATAATTTTGTTTTCCATTTTTTTAAAGACTCTGAATCCGAAATAAACGAAGATGTTGGCTCACAACTTGAAAATGGAGGATGATATTGAGAAAGACTTGGTTATGGAGAACGAAGGTTTTAGGAGGCAATAATACTCTAGGTGACATTTTTTGACTTGGTTACTTTGGTAGAACATCTATTAAAATTATCTTCAATCATTTAAGAACAAGAATGTAATGAAACAAATGAACAAAACTCGGATTCTCATCAGGACAACGGTATTGCGGAGCGGTATTTGCGGCTAAGAAAATTCTAGCCAATTACGTAGATGGTTGCTCAAAAAACTGTAATAACAAAACGTCTTTCGAGCAACGTCTGTTAAAGTTCAAACAATTTCACGAAAAAGCCTCGTGGGAAACACAAACAGCATTTATTGCCAAATCAACTCGTGTTTCAATAGTTCAATGGAGAAGAGTTTCCGATTCAGATCAGTGGAACAAAGCACAAATCCAGGCGTTATTATTTAGAAGCTAGTGATGTGGGCATAGCGGTTTGCAAGGCCCTGTTCATGGATACGTTGTGTATTAACTCTAGCAGAATCCATCATGCTCTGGATGTTTTGCCTCGCTGATGCAAACATCCACCAATCAATACAACATCACAAACAACTGTTACAAAAGTACGGATGCACATAGAGTCGTTTCCAGTATACTCTAGTCACTATAGAAGAAGTGACACTCTGGACAGTATGTACTTACCAAGCGACCTGGACATGACAAAAATGCAATCCCTGTATATGGAATCGAATGGCAGTGAAAAAAAGTTTGGAAAAAGTTTATTGACGTACAAAATTATCTTTCACCGTTACTATAATTTTAAGTTTCAATCTCCTAAAAAGCAAAACGTGCAAAACATGTGATCAGTTGAAGATACAAATTGACACGGAAAAAGCGGTAACTTCGGCAAAACGAAATCCAGCGATAATCGAGAAGCTTAAAACAGCAGCTGATGATCATCATCGTTTGGTAGAACTAACCAGCAAAATGCGAGCAAGAGATTCTGAGGTGGCGAAACAGGAAGACTGCCACGTCATTTGTTTTGGTCTACAGGAAACTTTTCCTCTGCCGAAACTAACTACAGGAGAAGCATACTATAAGCGCCAATTGACTGTCTTCAACTTTGGAATACATAACTTCTCTACACAGCAAGGATTTATGTATTTGTGGCATAAAGCCATAGCTTCTCGTGGAGCACAAGAGGTATGTTTAATGATAGAAATATTTTTGTAGTGTGTCTAAGTTTTATGTAAGTGGTCACAGCTTCTTCTTCTTCTTCTTCTTCTTCTTCTTCTTCTTCTTCTTCTTCTTCTTCTTCTTCAATGGCACTAACGTTCCTAGAGGAACTTCGCCGTCTCAACGTAGAATTACTTGCGTCATTTTTATTAGTACTTAGTTCAGATTTCTATGCCAAATAACACGCCATAACACGCCTTGAATGCATTCTGAGTGGCAAGCTCTAGAATACGCGTGATCACAGAGCAAGTCGGAGGAAATTTCTTTGACGAAAAATTCCCCCGACCAGAACGGGAATCGAACCCGAACACCCGGCATGTTAGTTATGACGCTAACCACTCGGCCAAGGGAGCACTACAGCATTCTTACTGTATTTTAATGCACTCTAGGACCCTTCAGATATACCGGTATTGGATGCAGTTGAAATACTTTCACTTTCTAAAATCAATAAGGTTAAATCTGAGAAGATTTAAAATTGCTTCAATGATAATGGTGATATTCCACTGGAATAATTAATACGTCGTGAGCTTGCTGATGCCGACAGTACAATACCGTTCGATTGCTCAATTTCTTTTGATGATTAGTGCAATAAGGATTAAAACGTGATATGCTGTGATCTGATGCCAGATACCGATATACTGGAAAGTGTTGAAAAAGCTGAGAAAAACGCTAAAGATAGTAGTTCTATTGAGATGGAGAATATTCAGGAAGGTTCAGATGATTGTGTTGAAATTACATCTTCGAACGTTGAATCAAACCTGAAGAATATGTCCGTAATATTGAAATCAACTTAAAATGTTCCTGTGAAACTATTCGAACATTTCTTTGTGATTGAACAGTTCCTACGTGATCGTTACAATTTAGTTTGAATAACATATCTAATCAATATTTTCTTTGTTAACCTAGTTCCTCATGCTGGTCGGACTCGATTATATATGATTAGATTATGTAAAATTTAAGACTCGATTATATAAAGTCTGAAAAAAAAAGTTTTTTTTATAATTCAAATATGAATAATTTCAAGAAAAAAATTAACCTTTCAACATTAAAGTGAAATTTAAGTGGCTTTTATAAGTACAGTGGGTTAAAAATCGCGATTTTGGAAGATTTTAATTGAATTTTCATCAGGAATTGTTTATATCGAAGATAGTTGGGCGTCAAAGAACAAATTGTAGAGGGGTTAGAGAGCTTTAAAATGATAGAAACAATCAAGTTTAGTATGAATTTTTGGGATAAAATTAATAATTACAAATTTAAAAAAAAATTACTTCCACTTTCAAAATGTTATTTCCACTAATGACTAATTTCTCATCTTCCAAATGAAAGCAACTGAATCGGATTACGTAGCGTACTTTTCAATGTAAAATCAGTTTGAGCCAACAGAGTCCGAAACAAAGAAAAAGTTCTGTAACTCTGTCATCGTTGAAATTCGAACATATGCGTAGAAGGATTTTTTTCGTGAGATATAACCGTTTGTCACCTCCTGAGAGTTTCTGGAAAAAAATATTTTTTTATATGAGAAAGGTGTTTTTTTCACTTTAAGGGAATGAATCAAAAATTCAAATTCATACCATAATTGTGACACTTACCCTAATATATGACAATTTATAACATAAAAAAAAATTATGAAAAAATGTTCTGTATTTCGATATCTCCCTAACTAGATGGCCCCTTTGGATATCGAGTTAGGGAGAGTTGACTGTATTCCTTATACTATTACTATTACTATTACTATTACTATTAGTCAAAAAAAAATTTTTTTTTGTTGTTCGGTATGTTCAACCGTCATAATAAGAACTATTGAACTAAGTGAACTATTTTAAAATAGAGAATACCCAAGTTTATAGAAGTGATCATTGAGGAAGTTAAGTCTGCCAAAAGAAAATGAGAGCAACAGAATACACAGAACAATAAATATAATTCATAAAATCCCTATGCCACTAGAGAACCCAAAATTGATTTGCACAAAAACCTACATTCCTCAAAACGATCCATATAACTCCGATAGAAGTTTAACTACAAGAAGCATTCAGAAACAACTGTCAGTGATTTTTTTTTTGTTGAAGAGGCAACGCTGGTTACGGTTGAAAGGACCTCGGGAGCGTGCAGAGCGTGTTTTTTTATTTCCAGAACAACTGTCAGTATTGTCCCTAAACTCGTTTATAGCGGATGAGTATATGTATTTTGAAATCGGGTTGGTTTTCGCCTTCGATAATGCGACGCCGCATACCGCTCGAATTGTAACAGAATACCTGGAGAAAAATGACATTCAAGTTATGCCACACCCTCCTTAAACCCTTCAGATTTGTCTCCCTGTGATTTTTCGTTATTTCCTGAGGTGAAAAAACACCTTAGAGGCCGTCGATTCACCAAGTGAAAAAACCTGTAATTGATTTTTTTGAATAAATGCATTTTTCGATTTCTGGCGATTTTACTGACAGTTGTTTCTGAATGCTCCTCGTACATATTCGAGTGTAGGATTTATGTTTAAATGAAAGGTGACGCTCTATATTTTCATTTTCCGAATACTGGTTCAAGCCTAGCGGTTTGCCTTTAATCAAGAGACCAATGTCACACGAAAAAAGTTTCGGTCTGTCAACAATCGAACTCGAACTGAACCCCAAATGTTTTGTCTGATTGGCATCGATGCGTCTACCGGAGGCATCGCTGCGTGCATAATTACTGAAACATTAAATGCGGGGCATGGGAAGCAGAAACGGACAGGTATTTATGTCTATAATTATTCAAAATGCCGCCTGCAGATGCTTTAGTCATGCGAAAATTTTTGCCAAATTTTGCCATATTTATGTGTAACACAATTGTACAGCAAGAGTGTCGTTTTTAAATACACTTACCATCTACTCCGAACCTTGAATAAACAACAGCAATGCTGGAAAAGTTGCTCGAAATAATGGTTCGACGACGAATGCTTGAGAGACAAATAATGTAGTGTTCGCTCCATAATTATCCAAATTATTTAGATAATCATGTCAACAATGATTTGTTGAGATTTGTTCAGTTCAAAAATTTCATCAGATCAGAGATGAACCCATATTAACTTGTCTTTTCTTTCGAATGCAGGCTGCATTGAAACCGGTTTGAATTATTGATGTCATCGAAATGTTTGCACCACAACAGTTTATTATTGAAATAATTAGTTAGCCTTAGAACAAACAATATTTCCAAAGACCCCCCAGAACATTCAGTTCGTTCGATTACAATCGAAGAGTTCATATTTATTCAACAAAAAAGGTCATCTCATTATCATTAGCTTGATGCTACCTTGAACCATTTCCCCCAATTCCGACACCAAATCAAGCTTAGCATTTTCGGTTGTCGTAACCACTTCACCATCGTGTTTCATCTTGCATTTCAATTCAATTCGACGAACTACGTGCTAGTGCGGTACTCCACAATGACACTACTCATAAACGGCATTGTTTGCCGCTGTCACAATTCAATATTGAATTACTCCATTTTGCGAAGCATGATCATCGCTTCGCGGTGTACACAATTTGCTAGGTTTGGTTTTCCAGTGTTGTCATAGCTTTACAAGCTAAGGCGGGAGTAATGGAGATGAACGAGTTGGAAGAAATTACAACGATGCAAACGATTTTGATTCCAGAATTTACGACAGTGTGAATGAATTCGAAGAAACAAAATGTTCTATGTAGCAGAAGCGAAACGGTTATGTCACGCAACCGTCGTCACGTTAAGAAGGCACAACGCAACGTCGTCGGCGGTGCAACGCAACACGATGGAAGGAGGCGGCCGTGTCTCGGCACAGCACAAACGATTCCAAGCGGCGGGGCTCTGAGCGCAAACACTGAGCCGCAAACATGCAATTCAGGTGATTTGGTGGTAAAAATTCATTAGTTTTATTTCTGAACCCGTGGTCTTAAGACGTGTTTCGCGGGCGCGCGCTCGCGTTCCTCTTAATCTTTGGAACAAACCCATAGGCGATTGTTTTCCACTAGAAGAAGTGTGTTTGGGGAGAGGGTCCTGGCGATAGGGCTGATGAATTTTCTGCTGGCTGCGTTCTAGACATGGTGTTTTACGCATGAAGAAGAGATGCGCGTCCTTTGGTGAATGGTGTTGGATTGAGTGGATACTTGACAAGTTTGCTTATGTTGCATAACCGAACAATTCGATCCAGCGCCGTCGAGACGATGTTGCATAATAGTGAATGTCTTCGACAGTCTGAATTTGTGCTGTATGGAAGAAAGGAATCAAGAGTGTTGCCCACTGTTGTGTAGAATTGTGTATTCAAAGGAAAACAATACGTGAAACGGACTCCATGTGATGCAACTGAGTGATATACAAATTGGCAAGGTCCCTTCGCTAATTTGAATACATGATCTTTGCACTCGATTTCAAAAGCAGTGCATCACTCAATGTTCGTTCCCAATCACCAATGGCAGGCTTGTTGTTGACACTTTTTAGCAAACAATCATAACAAATTCCGGGTTTCATTCCAAGTTCTATTAGCGTCTCTCCTTCATGCGATCCGGTATTGAATGCAGTCTTGCGGCACTTAAATGACCTCCGAAAATAACGTGGCGATCAGTTTTATTGTGCGCTTAGCTGATTCCATTGAACACGCACTGATGGCGGAAGTTTTAAATAAACCGATTATCGCACACTTGGTGGATTTCAGTGTGTGGCAGAGATTGTATTGTGTTCCGCCGACTAAGAATAATTGTTTTACAGGTTTCCAAGTCATCATATTCATCGTAATGACGTACAACAACATGAGTGCAAAATTGTTCTCTTGCAAAACAACACAGAAAGCATCAGCAACGTGAGCAGTGGATTGTGTACCAGAATTGGCAAAAAAAATTGGACTGAATAACACGTTGAGTGAGATTGGAGACGTTTGAGCTTGACGAAACTTGTCTGAGTGAAAATTGCGTCCAGGAAAAGACAAGACGAAAGTGTTTGAGTGGCAAAATAGGAAGAAAGAAAAAAAAAAGCGGAAGAAGCAAGTGACAAGACTAAAGGCAGACAAGCAGACAAAGGAAAAACATAAAATCAGCAAGTGTTACAATTATTGAGTAATTTGAGCGATTATCTTTTGAGCACGGAAAATAGCAACAACTTTCGGATATCCATCGCATTACGATAACTGAGGGTACCCCGTCTCTTTTCTGGAGTGGAGCGGAATTTGTTTCTTAGCAGCACGCGAGCTTTTGAAGACATGGACAAGCAGCACAACAAATTGCTAATGTGGATTATCTTTCGAATGTGAGTAATTGTTGATTTGCATATTTGATGAGGTACTCATCTAGCGTAAATTAGGTTTACCGGCCCCAAAATCGAAACCTTCACAGACCTAAAATTATAGCATAGCTCATGTTTAGCTGTATTCCTAATAAAATCTCAACGGGAAAACGGAAAAAAATCGTTGGGAATTTTTGATCAAGAAGACTAATTGATCATGCCAAATGAATGTGGCGGATGTGAATGTGAATATAGCATAGCTCATGTTTAGCTGTATTCCTAATAAAATCTCAACGGGAAAAGGGAAAAAAATCGTTGGGAATTTTTTATCAAGAAGACTAATTGATCATGCCAAATGAATGTGGCGGATGTGAATGTGAAAGAATACAAGGGAAATTTTCTTTGAAGCCAAATAAAACACCGCAAGCATGTGATACCGAGAACTCTATTTATCTCATTCATCTTCTGCATGAATGATTCATCATGATCATCGAATACTATTCATTGGGATTGAAGTTTGATTCAGTTAGAATCTGTACACAGGTAGTCAGATGTATCTCGGGATACCTTTGGAAGAATTACAATCAAAATGTACAATCAAAATAAAGGTTTTTTAGTGCACTTTCCGAAAAATAAATTTTTAAAACAAATTACTCAAATTTGGTTTTGAATACATCAGTTGTAATTATAGTTTTCAAATTCCAAGATCAGCAGTTTTTTTTAGAAAATTTATCAGCAAAAACAACCTTGATTTCACTTGGAACATATCATAGAACCGTTTTCTCGTTGAGCCTCGCAACGTGAAATGTACCAAGAGTCAATCAATCTTTATGCATGTTTTTTACATCCAAGGCTAAGCACCATTGGTGCTTCGATAGAATCATGCTCTACCGAGCACGTGTCCTGGACACTATTATTTGTTTCAGCTTCAAAAATATGGGCAGTTCCGCAGTTCCCAATACATTCCAATGCAGCTACCAATCGTAATTTCCACTACGATCCGCCCTTGGATCCATACTTCTCCTTTCACGAATATGCTTAAAGATGCTTTAACGGTTGTTTTGGGAAAATTCACCGAGTTCGCAATTTATTCGTAGGAGCTCTGTAGTAAAATGATCTGTAAGTACTGATTCTAATTGAAGTAAGGTTTTGTATTGAAAAATATATTTCAATAAACAGACAATTGAGAAAAAGTTTGGTTGGTAAATAAAATAACCAATACTGACATCACCTCCTCCGTTTTTTTTTTTTACTTTCAATAACAAATATTATATTTTAATGAGGTTTTAACAACAGAGGTCAATTATTGTGGACACACTCTTATGACAAAATCGCGATAGTCACAAATCAAGTTCGGCGTATGACAGTGAAAATTGGAGTTTTAAGTAGCCACATAGTGATTTAGAGCTAAAAAAATAAGAGAGCTGTGCCAAGGCCACGACCCCACTGTTAACTAAGGACTGCGAAATTATTGTACACCCAGGTTTTTTTTTACGCGGTTTTTTTTACGAGGTTTTTTTTACGCGGATTTTCGAATTAACGCGGTTTTTTTAACGCGGTCACCGCGTAAAAAAACTGAGCAATATCAAATCTGTCCCTCATGCTTCCTGAATATGGTCTCAGGAAGCATGACGGAACTTAGTGCTATTGACGGATATTAGTGCCGCACCTATGTGCCAGGTTCGATGCATCTGTAGCGAACACAGATTCAATTTGCCCGCGTTGTTCACCACCGCCTATGACAGTTTC
Source organism: Toxorhynchites rutilus septentrionalis (assembly GCF_029784135.1). NCBI lineage: Eukaryota > Metazoa > Arthropoda > Insecta > Diptera > Culicidae > Toxorhynchites > Toxorhynchites rutilus. The sequence goes on from NC_073746.1 coordinate 220,793,511, forward strand.
GATGGGTACGACCCCGTCAAGTCGGAGGACAGATTTTGCAACGCAAATGCCTGACAGGACAGAAAGAATTAGACCAGAAGCAGTTAGAGTTGGAACAGAGGCAATTAGCGCTGCAAAGAAAGCATTTCCAGGAGAAATACAAGCTGGGTGATGAATCTGCAAGTGCAAGAAGAAGTATCTCGAGATAGCATAAAGCTTGTGCAAGAATGGGTTGATGAGCACACCACTGCGAAGCAGAAATCCTCCGTACGACCTTCGTGTGCAACGAAGTTTCATCCAACCCCACATAACGGCTGGGGGAAGAAAGATTCATGTACATGTATTTAAGTCCGCTCGTCGAGAGCCACACACAATGAAATTCATGCATAGCATCAATCCCATTTAGGAATGAAATAAGCGCGATTTTTGCGCGTAAACCTGAGCAACATCACTTCTCTCTCTCAGTTCATATCTCTCCCTTTCAAGCTCCCTCAGAGCGTATGCCGCACCCCATCACGATTCTCAAGAGGATTTTTATGTGACCTTTTTTTCTTTACGGGGAGTTTCCAATTAACGCGGATTTTCCAATTAACACGGTTTTTTTACGCGGATTTTCGAATTAACGCGGTTTTTTTACGCGGATTTTCCAATTAACGCGGTTTTTTTACGCGGATTTTCCAATTAACGCGGTTTTTTTTTACGAGGTACGTAAAAAAAACCGCGTAATTCATTTGCCGGTTTCAAACTTTGTAATTCATTTGCCGGTTTGTGAGCTGTTGTTTGCTTTCCTTTTCTCTCCTAAGGCTGCTGGCACATACAATGGTCTTACTCGATACAATGAAAGCCTGAGGAGAAGCGAAATATTGCGTCTCATGCTCTACCCCTTTGTGATCCTATAGCGGATATGTTTCACTTTTCCGCTCCCAGTCAATAATTCATTTTGTAACCGGAAAGAGGATAAACAGCAGCATAGTAACAGTACCAATATGGACAACAGTAACAGCAGTAGCAGCATCAATATCGGTAGCAGTAGCAGCAGTTTTTTTGCTGTTTCCAAAGCAACTTAATTTTTTAATAAATTATTTGCCGGGGAAGAGCTTGTGCGAATTCAGGGGTGTTTTTGTGCTCATTGATGATTGGAGACTCTCGGATCAATCATTCGATTTCCACGAGCTCGTGCATTGTTCCCGGATTAAAAAGGGCGACAAACCTACAAGAAATATTTTCCTGTATTTTGAAAATTAGTTCCACTGCGATTGCTGTAGTACAATCGATTCCGGATTTTCTCAAAGGTCATGTATCTCTCCAAACATAGGGTGACCATCAATACGACATCAATAGTTAATAGTTATACTACCAAGCAAGCAACTGACTACTTTACCACCAGTTCCCCTATGAAAAAGAAGAGTGTATGTAATCAGGGCTAAAATATCGTGCTTCAAGAATTGATGTGGAAGTCCTTGGATTGGCTTATGATTAAAGAATAAAGAAATCGAAATCACGTCCATCATGAGCTTTCACATGATGGACGTGATTTTTGTTTGTCTAAATTATAGAGACTTTCATTCGTAAACGCATGTACCTCTCTTAATTGTTTTCTAGGGTTAATTGGCTTATTCATAAATTATCCTTGAGTACCTTGTGGACACATGCCCTTTCCCTTTTTTGTAGCTGGCTGATAACACTGATTCTCGGTGCTAATACGCTTGGTAAGAGCAATGGAATTGCTGCATATTACCACCAGAAGCGCATTTTTTTCAATTAATGTGTACTAAAGCAATCAATCTATTTTTTGAATATGTGTCCTCATAAATATTTCAGCCAAGTCAGCTGAAGTTGTGAATAATATTTCTAATTGCAATTTCGGTCTCGACGTTCCGTTCATGTTTTTATGATTAAATTTTCATGTGCGGAGTGCCATAAGTATGCTTGTCTCAGAAAATTTGCATTTGCGTCGAGCAAGTTGCTCTACATTGTAGGATACATAAATTCAGAACTGTTCTGTATAAAGTTCGCTTCCATTCGTAATTGAATGGATACCAAATATTAGGATAAGTAATATATTTTAGATAAAGGTATGCTCCTTCCAACAGTTAAGAATTGTACTGGCCTTGTCCTTGTAACTGCTAATAAAAGAAAAGGAATGTTATTTCAACATTTACTTGAGTAGGTACATCTAAACTAGCGTTGGCAGAAAAAATGTCATCTTCGGCAGAAAAAAAGCTTTTTCGTGTGTTGAAGAGTGAAATGAACAAATAAAAGCATTTTAAAGAGCTTTAGAATGTTTGTAAGACTTCTTTTTCTCTCAGACTGAACGTCAGCTCGGAATTGTATCCAAAAAAAATTCCGAACGATACCGAGCAGGGATCAAACCAAGGATGATTGGAATACCATTTGCCATGAGCTACTCCGCTATGGCCAAACTGCTAGTAGGAAGCATGTTTTCCCATTATCCTTAGAACAGATCAACAATCCTATCACTGTCAAGCTGACAATCGGAAAGCTTAAATTCGAGTGGATGATATTATTTAGAAGATATGTAGAATTGAAGTCAGGAATAATTAAAATTAATAAAACGTCTAAATCGTGACAGTACACATATGTTGGAGGTCAATCTAACACTGGACAACTAAATAATATGATTAAGTCAGAATGAGAAATTCTAGGTTCCGATGGTGATTCAAGAGGAATTTTGAAACTAACAACCTTCAAACCTAAAAATATTTTTGTAGAGATTATATCCACATAAAATAGTTCTAGAAGGTAACTAAAGGGTGTGTCACATCAAATTGCATCACGGAAAAAACGCTGTAGAAATTTAATTTTTAGGAATTATATCTTCAGCTTTCGCTTATAATCAGATAAGAGTGTATAGATCACGTTGGCCATGCTTCACTGTCAATTTTTCGTAAATTTGGAAAAATGTCGTCGAACGAAAAAAAGCGTCGTGAATTAATCCTGTGCACTCATTTCGAGAATCCGGGGTTGTCACATCGGGACATCGGTAAGATGCTGGGAATCGTTCAATCCACGGTCAGCAGAGTACTAAAACGATACTTCGAGAACCTAACCATCGACCGGAAGGTGAAGAACGGCAAAAATGGATGCTCCGTCAGTGAAAAAGATCACAAGCGCGTAGTTAAGCAGTTTAGACGTGATCCGAGAAGTTCGGTCCGGGATGTCGCCAATAAGCTGAATTTGTCAAGTTCATTCGTCCAGCGGACCAGCAGCGAGAGGGCCTGCGTACATTCAAGGTTCAGAAGGCTCCTAACCGCGGAGAAAGGCAAAACATGGTGGGGAAGACGCGAGCTCGGAAGCTGTACACCGAAATGCTGACGAAGCCGCATTGCCTGGTAATGGACGACGAAACCTACGTCAAAGCGGACTTTCGTCAGCTGCCGGGTCTGTTGTTCTTCTCCGCAGAGGACAAATTCAGCGTTCCGGAGGAGATTCGCAAGCAGAAACTATCCAAGTTTGCCAAAAAATACATGGTGTGCCAAGCGATCTGCTCTTGCGGAAAGCGGAGCGCCCCCTTCGTGATGACCGGCACGGTAAACGGGCAGGTTTACCTTAAGGAGTGTCTACAGAAGCGCTTACTACCACTATTGAAGCAGCACGAGGGCCCGACCATCTTCTGGCCGGATCTCGCTTCATGCCACTATTCAAAGGACGTGTTGGAGTGGTACGAAGCCAAAGGGGTCACCTTCGTGCCAAAGGAAATGAACCCGTCCAACGCGCCGGAGCTTCGCCCAATAGAGAAATATTGGGCGATTATGAAGCCCTCCGGAAGAACCCAAAAGTTGTCAAATCGGAGGCAGACTTCAAGAGAAAATGGATTTCTGTTCAAAAAAAACTACAACCTGACGTTGTACAGAACCTTATGGACGGAGTAAAGAGGAAGGTGCGAGCATACGGGCTTGGGCTCGAAGTATGAATAAAAAGAAAATGCCAAAAGTTGTTTAATAGTTTTTATTTTACTGTCTAAAATTTTCAAAAGGATTGGTCTACTGGGCGAATTTCTACAGCGTTTTTTCCGTGAGGCAATTTGATGTGACACACCCTTTAACATAGACCGCATTCCAGCGGAACTTTAACTATTCTGATAAAGGTCACTAAAATTATCGGAAAGTTTTTTTTCATTGCAAGGATCTGTATTCGCTATCTTCGGACTTATGGAACGTTAGAGAGCTATCACCAGCAAAAACCACAGTAACAGAGTCGACTACTGATCGATCACGGTATCGGATATACATTGACATGAGTCGAACGCGATCCTAACGCTGCAACAAAATCGCTGGATCTGGTCGAAATTGCTTTAAGTAAATAGAGCCGTGTACTTTGAGTATTGAGTGAATGACTTGTTGGATAACCTAAAGGTTATATCTCGCCATGAGTGGATAATTTCACATTACATTTTGTTTGATTTTAACATGTCTATGACTGCGATGTATGTGAAACATGTATGAGAAGTTGAAAACGTCGATAGCGATTCGATGATATTTAGGTTTTACGTTAGCTCAAATGTGTTAAAACCTATAACTTCGTGTACAAATTACGAATATACGGCAAATATGCCCTAAACATAATCAAATGCGTCAATCTCCTGAATACAAACATAAGCCGATGTTTTGAAATTAAATCTGATTATTGCCTGAATGTTCAATGCAATCCAATTTTGTTAATGGTACTTGCAATCTATTATAAATAATACACTGCGTTTCACAACTATAGAACCACTAATTTTTTTTTTTTGAGTTTCCAGAGATATGCAAGAAGTCGGTTGAATTGAAGTATGTTGTGTAGAATACAATAACTATCTTCATGTATAAGGCTGGCCATTTCAACTTTATTGTAGTGTTCAGGTGCGAAACATTAAAAAACTAAAATTCAAGTGTTTCATAATTATAGAACCAGATGGGAAAACTCTCATTCCTTTACAAAAATAACGTCAGTTTAACATGAATTACGATTTGTTTCTAATTCGTAGCAAAACCAGCAAAAACAGCAGTACCAACAACCATAAAAATCCCATTTTCAAAGCTGCGAGTCCAAAAACTAGTGTGAATGCTAATCCCATGGGTTTCACTATTTCAGGAGAATATCTCTGATAAAAAAATTCAACATGAATAGAATTTCTTCATACTGAAAGGATCTACGGAACGTGTAATTTAATTTTTCAACTCGTAACTTTGCAGGCGACAGCTTGATGGTTTGGGGAGAATTTTCTCGAAAAGCTGGCCTGGTTTAGATAGCTTACCATCAACACGAATGAATAGTCAGAAGAGCAACAAAGTACTTCAGAATCATTTACTGCTGTTTTTGCATCAAAAACAATGTTATAATTGGTTAATTTGGTATCAATTCAAAAAATCCGGAAGGTTATGGCATGGTTTAATGAATAGGTGTTTCAGATTCTGGACTGGTCAGCTTGTTTACCAAATAAAAACCCTGTCAGGAACTTATGAGAAGTGATCGGACGAATAGTAAATGCAGCTTACAAGCAGTATGAGTAATTTGAAGAGCTTAAACAGTATCAGTATCCTCTGCGTAGAACGAGATACACACTACAACATGGCGCAGCTTGGTCGAAACCAACCCGAATGGGTTATTTCAACTGATTGAGAACTAAAGATGACCTACGAATTAGAAAGTTATCGTAATTCATGTTAAACTGACGTAAATTTTGTAAAGGAATGAGAGTTTTCCCATCTGGTTCTATAATTATGAAACACTGGAAACATTTTAGTTTTTTAATGTTTCGCACCTGAACACTACAATATAGTTGAAATGGCCAGCCTTATACATGAAGATAGTTATTGTATTCTACACTATATACTTCAATTCAACAGACTTCCTACATATCTCTGGAAACTCAGAAAAAATGAGTGGTTCTATAGTTGTGAAACATAGTGTAGACGAATAACGAAAACGTTGAAGTTCCTCCGATGAAAAAAATAGCAAACCAATCTTCATTTCTACCTTCCCTCTATTCAAAAAGATCGGTTTTTTTGGAACTTATGTTTAAAGCCGGTACAAAGAAACGAATTTGAAGAAAAAACTACGAATCTGAATAACATTTTTACACTGCCAGTGCAACAATCAAGTAGTACTCAGCACCAGTTTTGGCACAAGTTTTGAATACGGTGAGTAAAGAGGAAACAAAAACGAAACTGAAGCAAATTAAAAACAATATACATCCTGTGTCCAATGCCACAACAGACCTATTATACCTACAAGTCAAGCAGTGAATGAATGGGAATAAAAAAAACACCTTGACGGCCACCGCTCGAAGATCCAAATGTGTCAATGCCAACCGAAATGATGAGGCAATAAAAGACCGATTTCTTCACAGCCAATACAAGGGCCAACGACGAAAATTTACCGTCATACGAATAAAACCTGCAGTGCAACACTTGTGAAAAAAAAAACAGGATTGAGAATTGATCACTTCAACAAACCGTTTTTTCTCCAGGGGGTGCGTCAACAGATTATACTCATACGACTACATTTTGAAACGAAAATCACCTGATTAGCATTGCAACGAAGCATGTTCGTCAAATCTGAAACGCCATGCTATTCGGAAATCCAAACGAATGCTCCAGCCACCACAAATAAACCGACTTTGCATCATCCATCCTAGTACCTATGAAAGACCCCTCTGCGACTGCATAATCCACAGTTACTAGGTCTCCACTTTCGCTTTTCATTTCAAGGCCATGCATCTGAATTGGTATTTTCACACGTTTATACAATCACACGCGCACAACGCGCCGCACGCAACCGACCAATCGGCGATGCAAAACAGGCGCTAGTCATGGCTTTTCTTCTTCATGCTAACCCGCGATCAATAATTGACTCACTTCTTTTGGAGCCGTGGTGTGTTGAGAGGCCGGCTGCAAAACTACCGAAACCGAAAAATACAACCATACAATATTTGACCTAATTTTGTTTTATGTTTTTGTTTGGTAGTTCGTTGATGCGAAGCGTTTTTTTTTGTTGCTCTGTGCCGTTGCCCATAGTAGCGAAGCCAATGCAATCTGCAAGTAAGCGAAAAATTGAGTCGTTGGCTGCTCAGGTGTTTATCAGTGATTAAGGTGAAAAAGAAAAACGCTGCGGTTCACGTCATTGTTTTTGTCAACTCCACCGTAGCATACCGTTATTATTATGTTTCACGTAATAGTAACGATATTGGCAAAAATCGTAAATTCTCCCCGGTTCATAAAATTTATGCCTATGTTTGGAAATTTACACAAAATGAATAGGAATAAAATATTGATGGACATACTTCGTAGTGCTGACATAATATTTGATAAATAAAAATGCAGATTAGCGGAACGTTGAATATTTATAGAAATCTGGGAACAGATACTTAATCATATAATACTCAAAACGATCAACTTAGGACTATGGTCCTGGTACGTATTCGAAAATCTCACAGAGACATTTCGCGTTCCCAAAACCATACTTTTCTGAGTAGTTACTTCATTTATTTACTCTTATAACGTAAGACTACTGTCTTCGTGATGCTTTCATAAAATTGTGAAATATACTCTAAAAGTAATTATTGTATGTGTCAAAATGACTGAATCGAGCTGACTCAAAGGGTGAATCAAACGTATGCAGCAGTTCAGTCCATTTCGAATAACGAATAATTTTTTTTTTCTGATTTTGTATTGAAGAATAACCAATAAAAAATCAAAAGACATAAAATAGCGCAAAAAACTTTTTTTTTTAATTTTGAACTTGGTCGCTGATTGCCTTTTTCCCAATATTCTAGCTGAGAAATTCCATTTCACCGGACAAACAAACCTTATGTTTCCCTGGCGTTGAGTGTTAAAGAAAATTAAAGAATCGTCTACGTTATGCTCGATGCTGATCTTCCAGCTCAATCTATTTGCAATAAGGACCAGTTGGATTTTCATGATTCGAAAATAAAATAACCTTTCCCTACAAAATCACACTCGTTCCACTACTATCCATGTATCCGTTCCTATAGTTTCCCATGATTATTCCACTCCTAAAAGTAATGAAACAATGCTACGCTTTCCTTATAATTATTATTTTTTTCCTTCATTTATCATATGCCACGATTTGTATGAATTCTTCCATCCTAAATGTCAAACTGCTGAATGTTAACCAATTATTGCTGATGTGATGGTATTCACTTTAGTTGTCGGCAAAGGTCGAACTACGTGGATACAGTGCTATGGCTGCTGCTGTTGATGATACGATGATTGCTGCTGCTGCTGTCATTATCACCGGTGTTGTTTTGCGGATACTTGTCAATGCTTTTGGTTCTCGATGATAGACAATAACTTCAACAAACCTCCAAGTGCATAACCAGAGTTAGCTTAATTATAAATGAAAATGAAGATGAATGAAATATTTGTGATTGTAACTGCTTTTGTAATATTTGTGGTTTTCGTAATATTCATAATTTTAGTTTCCTTTTTCTTCCAACTATTTGGAGTCTGATTCAACCTCGATTGTTCTCCTTATTCTCTTCCGTCGTTGTCGGTTAATCAACCAGATATTGCTCGCACGAATTTTAGTATGGCGAATGTAGTTCTCGACAGTGACAAAATTAATATGTGTCATTTGAACATCCATAGTTTGTGTGCTCATGGAATGAGCTAATTCTAAGAATTCAAAGATTTGTTTGTTAACAGTAAGACCGACGTTATCTGTGTTATTGAAACGTGGCTTAACGCTTCAATTTCTGACGATGCTATTACAATTTCTGGGTATAATAGAGTAAATGATCTTGGTTTGTCCAATTCAGGGTGTTTTGAAGCAACTAGTAAATACAAATCGTTTTTTTTTTGCATGAAAATCACATATAAGAAAGACGAGTTTGGTTTTGATGAAAACCCCCAAGTCTCTAGTTGCCAATACTACCATAAGGCGTTGAACATATTCTATTTTTTTCGTTTCTTAACGAGTTTCCTCAAAAAGAAATTATGATCATGGTTGAACCACCTCTGATCATGGTTCGTCCTAAAAATGATCAAGGTTTGTCCGGTTTTAGAAATTACAATTTTTGAATGAAAAAATTCGAATTTTCAAGTAGATGTTGCATTTCTTGCATTGCTTCAGTTTACTGTTATCACATTGATCTATTTATAATTTAGGCTTTCTTCAGAATATTTCCTTTTCTTGGGAATTTTAAAAGTGTTCATCTCAACGCACTCAACACAGAGAAACTTTATAGTATTATTTTTGAATCCGGACGCTTTTCAATCCAGACACTTTGCATTACATTCAATATCATTACACAGTCATAACATTTTTTGTATGTTGAATTAATGCGATTGATCAGTTACTATTGATCAGTAACTATCAATTGAATTAATTCAACATGCAAAAAATGTTTTGGCTGTGGTATGATATTGAATGTAAAGCAATGTGTCCGGATCAAAAAGCGTCCGGATTCGAAAGCATTAGAGTAATGCGGGGTAAAGGTACGCACCTAACTGTTGTCGTCCAATAACTCTTAAAAAATAAATAAAAATAAAAGCAAATAAAATTCCGTTTGCTTACCAAATGGTAACTATATATATTACCTTCGAAACGTAGTACAAGCATTTCTCGAATTGTGTTTGTAATTGGACAAATACATATTTCAATACAAAAAAACAAATGCGCAACTTTGCCCCATAGTGGGGGCAAAGGTGCACACCGTACGGGGCAAAAGTGCGCACTTATTGAATTGAACTTCTGAGATAACTTATACCAAAAAGAATGCTTTATCATCAGAAGCGGGAGAAGCATCATTACTAGAGAGTGTAGGCACCATCCAGTAGGCAGGAGGGTGGTGTTCTATGGTTCTTTTATGGGTGGAGAAGAGTGGGTGTTATGGTCGAACATATCACGTGGAAAATTTTGGGAGGGAGGAGACTGACAATATAAGATACACGAAAATGTCCAACATTTGAAGCAGAATTTGTTTTTATTAACAAACTAGCTGACCCAGCAAACTTCGTCCCACCCACCATTGATATATCGATATAAATCATTTCGAACACTCAAGTTCCCACAAAAATTATTTTTATGTACGTAATCTATACTCGCGAATGCATGGTAAAAATAAAAACATTTTTCATTTGAAATTTATTTTGAATTATTTTTAAGCAATTGTTTATTTTTATTCCTCATCTTGGATTTCAGTTCTGAGGATTCCGACGCTTTGCCTTGGAGCGCTGTTGCTTCGTTGTGATGTTGTGGGGTTCGAAGAGACAGACGATGGTTCCTCATGAAGCTAGAATCCCAATCTCTTCCTGCCAGTTTTGCAACTTGGTTGAATTCGTGCTGGAGGTTATTGGCTTCCGCAAAATCAAACGCCAGACGCCGTAAATCTTTGAGAGTCATACCATAGAAATTTTTGTCCAGTGCTGTGTAATGGTCCGCCAGATGCTCAGACTGCTCACTTGTAAATACCTATCTGAACCACCCTAGGTGCTCGCTGACACACCGCATCAGAAGTAGAAATGTCAATAAAAGAAGATTCAAATCATAAATCACTTTCTGATATGAGCCTCTTCCTCAAAGCTGACTCAAAAATACCGAGGTCTGCCACAATCCGACGATTCGAGACTTCCTCCCAAAGCCTCTATCGGGCCATTTGAGCATTTCTGGAGTGCAATTCTTCAAATCAGTTTTCTTCTTGTGGGTCCCGTTAAAAATTTTGTTGAAAACAATTTAATTTTTTTTTTCAGAGCAAAACGCTAGTGCGTACTTGTATCCCACAGCGCACCAATTTTGAACTGATCGAATTTTAAAAAAAAACTCTTGAACTTTTTCACAAAAACGAATACGCACTATCATCTATTATAGATTTAAGGTTTTCTTGACAGTGTAGTATCGAACTTTCCAGTTACTTGAGGTAGGTAAATCGTCGTCTCCAAAACTGAAAAAATAGATCGAAACATCGCAAAACTCTTTTACCTCATCTGTCACGTTCGTGAAATGTTTATATGTGTGAGCTGCTGGTGTAATAATGTATCAAACGAATACACTGTTGTTGAATTTTTATGCTCGTTTGCTTCAAAAAGGCCAATGCGCACTTTTGCCCGTGCGCACCTTTGTCCCGCACTATTCTACGGCTTGAAACTAACATCGAATGCCTCTGTAACTATTCTCGAGAGATTGAGGATTGTGCTCAATAGGTGTGTTAGATGGATATTCGGTAATAGAATGTTTTCTAGAGTTTCTCATCCTCACCATCAGCTCCTAGAATATTTTTCTCATAATTTTCTTAAAATACGATACATCCTCTCTCCGTTTAAATCGTTCATTTCAATCATTTCATCTTTCGATTTCAAATTTACATAATAAAAGAACTATGGCAGGTTGGAAAAAGAAAAAAAGAATAAAGAAGAAGAAAATAATAAAGAAGAAGAAAAGAAGAAAAAAGGAGAAGATTTTTTTCCAAAATATACATTTTATTAAGGCACATATATAGGGGGTCTCCGTAGCCACATTGGTTGCGCGTTCGCTTAGTAAGCGAGCAATCGTGAGTTCAAAACTCAGGGCCCTCATTGACCATCTTTGTGTTGTTACAGAATAACTACGTCCACGCAACAATCATCAGCGATAGAGATCGATCCACGGTCGAAATAAGATCGATTCATCCATACAACTGCTCTGCTCTGCAAGAAACATCGGGCTGCTGTTCTATAAATAACTCAACAATGATCAACAACTGTCTCCGCCGGTGGAGCCGATCTGGCGTGGAGGTAACATCCATAATTCTCACGCTCAAGATCACGAGTTCAATTCTCACTCCCGACACTCTTCCAAAATGGAAGGAAAAGTGACGAACCAGCCAGAAGCGTTGAAAGTCACTATAATACAGAAAAAACAACAACAAACAACTGTCTCCGCTATCCGGTCTAACTGGATAATGGAAGAACAGATAGAAAACTCTTACGCCTAAATGGCTACTGTGCAAATGTGTACCATATGCAATGGTATAGAAGGGAATACTCTAACGCCGAAAAAATGGCAACTGTGTAATGTGCTAATTATAGATATGATAAAAATGTGACATGCACACGATTAAAATTCGGCTCTGTTACAGCTAAAATGCTAATGAGCCTAAAATAAACAAAAGTGATAAAAAAAATACGGCACATATGGCGTTAGTCTGACGGGGCCGGGAGTTCAATATTTTGACAAATTTTGTCTTACGACTATGTTAGTAATATGTAACCGATTACTAGCGGTTGGCTCGAGGTTAGTATTACAAAGATTCTCATAATTGTTATGTTGCAGTCTCCAGTACTCTGTAAGTGTGACTGACACGAGATACTTCCTATTGGGGTGTAACTGATCATTAATCAGCGACGCCTCCTAGTCTGTACCTCATATCAATCGTGGTGCATCTCTCTTGACTCAAGGAATCCAGGGTAGAATAGTCACTGGGCGGTACAATCTTCAGCTCGTGTAGAGTTGTCATGAGTGGTACACCTTTGGCTCTTGTTGAATGTTCAGTGGCCTGCACAACCTTCGACCTGTGTATCTGTAAAGAGTATATGTATGAATTGCCGCGACTAAGTAAAAGTTTATCGATCGGATAGGAGGGATATGTTACAGGGATACAACGGAGGAAACATTATTGAACGTTGATATCGGCGTTTCTGAGGAACAGGTATAGATGAAGCAGAAGACCAGGATCGCGGCTACCTAAGATATCCCGGACGGGAATAATTCCCATCAAATTGATCAATTTGCAAATATTGCCGATGAGATTAATGAATATTTTGGTTCAAATTTCACCAATGGTAATTCACACCTTCAGATAATGCCTCCTACTGAGTCAGGATTCAATTTTCATGCGTTAATCCGATTGACGTGGTTGTGGGTATAAACTCAATCAAATCAACTGCTATTGGCTGGGACGGTATACCTATTCGATTTATCAAATTAGTACTTCCATCCATTATCTCTGAAATTTGCTTCATATTTGATTTAATTATTGCTACCTCAAAATATCCTGCAACATGGAAATGAGCTAAAATAATTCCAATCAAAAAATCTACTAGAAGCATAAATTTGAACAATCTGCACCCTATAAGCATTCTCAGTGCTCTGGCCAAAGCATTTGAGAAAATTTTACAAATTCAAATTCAAAGTTTCCTAAACTTCAACAATTTTCTGAGTGAGTTTCAATCAGGTTTTAGACCGGGTCATAGTACAACAAGAGCAATTTTGGAGGTTTATAACGACATTCATAGGGAAATCGACAAAAAGGGGGTTGCGTTTTGGTTATTTATTGATTTTTCGAAAGCATTTGATCGGGTATCGGATGTGTATCGCGATTTAAAATGGATATATTAATGGACTAAGACAAATCTGCTTCCGATTAATGTTGGTAAAACAAAGGCGATGTTTCTTTCAAGATCTAGAGTAGACTACATCCTACCACCGCTAGTTCTTGGACAAGATGTTATCGAATATGTGCAGTAGGATGCCAATGAAAATGGTCATCTCGAGTTTCAAAAAGTTACCCCATAAGAAATGTTCACCACCTCGAAAAAACACCCTATGCAAAATATCAGCTCAATCGGACTTAAGGGAGAGTGGCGCAAAGCGGTCAAAGTTTGAGTTTTTTGAAAATCGAAAAATCATCCAGTAAAGGAAATCGTGGTTTTCGAAAAAAAAAAATTTATGCCAAATGTCTTAAAATGGCATGAAACGTCGAGATCTAGTGTCATCTCAAAAATTTTTTTTTGTCAAAAATCGGCACTCTGGGCATGCGAAACGAAAAGTATGGTTTTAAAATAGTTATTTCGATTTTTCATCCGGAACTTGCTACGAAATGTTGATTTGCACAATAATATACCCTATGCAAAATATTAGCTCATTCGCTCATATTAGCATTTTTTTTCGAAAACCCCGATTTCTCCCCCTTCGGTGATTTTTCGATTTTCAAAAACTCAAACTTTGACCGCTTTGCGCCACTCTCCCTTAAGTCCGATTAAGCTGAAATTTGGCATAGGGTGTTTTTTCGAGATGGTGAACATTTTGTATAGGGTAACTTTTTGAAATTTTAGGGTCGATTTTTTTCCCATACATTCATTGGCACCCTAATGTGCAGTCATAGCTTTGCGCAGTGGCGATATCGTAACCAATGAGGTACATCCGAGGTGCGATTATTGCTAGTTGAAAACTGATGTGCAGTCAGCGTCTGTTCTTGGATTTATCATTCAAAACGATCTTGAGTGGGACAAACATGTAAGCTCTCAATGTACTAAAGTTTTTAACGTGCTTCGTCAACTAAGGTTGACAGCAAATATGTTGAATTCTAATACTAAAATTAAGCTATTCAAAAGTCTGTTACTGCCACATTTTATGTACGTTTCGGCTAGAGCATTAGATAGACTACGGGTAGCTCTAAATTCGTGTGTTCGCTTTGCTTTGCTTTTCTAGAGTAACACATCTTCAACAGCGATAACTAGGTTGTCCTTCCTATGAGTTTTTCAAGCTTAGAACATGTCTTTTATTACATAAAATAATTAACTCTTCGACACCAACATATTTACACGAAAAGCATTGAGTGGTTCAACGGGAGGAATTAGCACATCTGAGTAGTAGTTTTTATATGTAAGGTAAATGTTTAGTTTGCATTCAGAACAGATTATGATGATTATATCGCGCGTTGCAGTAATTTAAAAGGATTCTTCCTTACACTGTAGCTTTTGTATAAATAAATTGAATTAAATTGACGACTAGTGCCAAAAGACCTTAAGCTTTTTTCAAAAATTTTATCGGCTGTAGACATAGTGAGGCGATCAAAATCTGATCCCATGTTCCCAGCTATTCAATAAACAACATCAGACTCAATAGTCCCATGTTGATATTCTAGGCATAATTGTCTCACCTAGTATTTTCTGTAGATCCACAATATATAAATCGGTTCAAGTACAAGAATTTGGGGGTCTTCGTAGCCACTTGGTTACGCGTTCGCTTACCAAGCGATCGATCGTGAGTTCAAACTCAGGGCCCTCAATTGACCATCTTTGTGTTGTTATAGAATAACTACGTCCACGCAACCATCATCATCGATGGAAATCGATCCACGGTGGAACAAAGATCGATTCATCCATACAACTGCTCTGCTCTGCAAGAAACATCGGGCTGCTGTTCTATAAATAACCCAACAATGATCAATACCAACTGTCTCCGCTGTCCGGTCTGCTGAACAATGGAAGAACAGATAGAATACCCTCACGCCTAAATGGCTACTACTGTGTAATTTACCATAATATAATGGAACAGAAAACTTAACGCCTAAATTGCTACTACTAACTACTGTGTAATTTACAATTTATAGAAACATAAACATATGTACATGTACACACTTAAAAAAACCCGGCTTAAAAACTTAAAAAAAGTACAAGAATTTTATGTCACACTTTCAACAAGGCTAATGCACCCATTTCTGGTTTGGATGAACGAACTAATTCTCAAAAAATTAAAAAAAAATTAACAGAACTCGTGTACACCTTGTTAGCGAATGCCTAATAACAATGAGATTTTTATTCTGAAATGATGTTGCAGATCAACATCAACATCAACATCACATTCTTCATGAAACGATGTTTTTATGCATAATCTTTCGGAAAAAACGCCAAAAAACTTATTGTTTGTTCCCAGTATCAAGTTCAATTGTCCCATGTTCCACCTGTCCCACCATGTTATTGATTCAATTGAGGGGAAATCTTCACATTTCATTAAACAATAGTTTACTGCTTATAAAAAACTTGGTGTATTGCCAAACTGCAATGTTCAAAGCTAACAAATATGCTAGAAAACTTTGATTGAAGAACGGCAGTGGACAGCATCGAAAACTTCGTTTGACAGCACCGTATTGTCATAAAAAAACAGTGAACATAGAACATAGATACGAATAACAGAAAGGGTCTATTTTGAAGGTGATAATATGAATTTAGAAAAATAAAGAAATTTCTTTAAAAACATAAATTCCCGGTATTTATTTGACAGAATGTGTTCGGCAAGTATACTATCAGTTTCACCCAACACTTCAACATTCTTGAGAAGAAGAGATCCTAGCATCTATAGCAGAATCTCAATCGGTAAATTATACCAAATCGATGAAAAAATATATTACCCAAATTCGATTAAATAGTCCATTGTCCCTTCGAATCAATGGTAATAGCAATGGCAATGGTAAAATACAATTTTTTGATTATCTCTAATGCGGTAATATTCGCTCGATTCTAGAATAGACTTGCGTGTGTCGAAATAGTGTACTCGGCCAAGTTGAAATAAAATTTAAAGAAAATTAAATCATTCCTAACTCAAAATTATATCTCTTAGAATGGTTTTACATTTCTAGCGAATAAACAAAACTTTTTTTCTTGAATCATGGTGTATGGCAGGGTCAAGTAAATTTCATAAAAAAATATCTCGTTTTATATATTACTAGCTGACCCGGCAAACTTCGCCCCGTCCAAAATTTATTTTTCGTTATCACATTCACGTTTTATACTAAGGGCACGTTCATGGGTCCAATCGCAGAACTGTTCATTGATTGATCTTCTAAACTACCCTTTAAAATTACCTTTTACTATAAAATTCCTAGAACTTCTACCAAAACTCTTCATTATAATACATAATAATTAGGGGATTATTTTCAGACACAATTCTCGTTCAAGATTTTCCAACCACTTGCAAATAACATGTTTCTCCGTTACATGGAATAAATTTTTGATACAGAAAATATGATAGAATAAAGACAGCGCTGAATCGGACAATTCTTTCCTAGAGTGTTGCTCCGATCAACACATTCGGTGATCCATTTTTATTTATATAGATAGAAGAAGCTACAGGAGTGAGTTTTATCACATTAAAATCAATTTCCACTTTCGAACAAAGATCAATTTCGTTAGCCCAAACATCAAATAGGCTAACAACGCTTGTCACTATGAAATTGTACAACATATGGGAATTAATTTTCGCAAATTTTCCCATTTTCATCAGAGTTTTCCGAAAATTTTCAATTGTCATGTTTGGTTGGAATATGCTTGATTGAAATGTGTGTTTTAATCTTTTGGAACACCACCCCCTAAAATCTTCACGTGCCAAATTTGGCTCCATTTGCTTGATTAATTCTCGAGTGATTTAGAAATTTGTATTAGACAGACAGACAGAAATATATATATATATATATATATATATATATATATAGAGATATATATAGATTATATATATATATAGATAGATAGATATAGATGTTTAATTTTTTTTGTATGTATTATGATGTTTATATTTGTAGGAATAGATAATAAAGAAAATAACATCTTGCATGTAATTTCCACGCAAAAATGTTTGAATTGTATCGGAAGATCGATTGTATCGGCATCAAATTTTTCTTATTGTTCGAATGAATAGCACTACATCAACTATAACAATTTGGAGGAACAACAATATGCAAAAGATAGATAACATTGTCTTTTCTTGCATCTTTTGAATTGTTTGTGTACGATTATCGTTGATTTATGCCAATTCTCTGTAAAATCGGACCAGAAAGATACGAACGAAATACGCACATCGCTTGTGTTCATTGAAATACATTAATTTTATTTAATGCAAGCTCGCATATTTATTGCGACATTTATGCCCATGTCGAATCATTTATATTTCTTCCGCTAATCTGCATCATTTTACAAATTCGACGACAACCAGCAGCAGCAGTAGCTATTCGCAGTCAGACAGTTGGTTTATTCCATAGCAAACGTATCGGGGGAGCCAGCGTGAACAGTGTGACTAAAAGTACCTCTTTTTTTTTGCTATACCAATGTGCTTTGCAGAATGAATAAGTAGTTATTTCAAATTGGTAGCTGCGGGAGTGAATGGAACAAACGAGCAAAGAAGTTATGCCTGCAAAATTGCAGGTCATAAAAGTACCATTCGCTCAGTACCAACAACATTTATGCGAGAGGAGAAAATTTCTTCCTGTTATTATTATGTAATTTACAAACAAATTCTTACCACGCTTGGAAGTCTTGTTGTTTGAATGGTACCGCGATGAGGTCAAATTTGCTCGAATTACTCGAACTGTATATAGATATAAAGGATGCGAAAGAAACAGTTCATACTACGACATCCACTACTTTTCCAATATTACAAATGATTTTCATATTTTTCCTCGTTATTGATATTTGTTTGATCGTTTGTACTTTAAAAATGATATCGAGAGGAACGATAATACCATTACAAGGTGATTCAGAGTAATTGTCACCGATTTTCAAAATTGTCTTGTTCAAAAAGGGTAAATTGAATACACATTTAGGTGGTTTTAATTTGAAGTGTTTTCAAATGTCAACATAACGTGTATTTGTAAAATTCATTCGTTTGTGCGCTTGAAATATCATGGACGCGAAACTGGTTATAAAATTGTATTTGAAAACCATGTTACCGCGGAGTATCTATAAGAAACTCAAAGCCCTTGGAGAGAACAGAAGGATGCGAGGATTTTCCAAAACGAATGCAATTTGTATTTAAGACAAAGGGAGGAAGATTCGAACTGAACTAACCCAGATCAAAAGTAAACATCTAACTTGTCCAAAATAAACTTACAATTTAAATGAGTGACAGTTCCTCTGAATCATCCTGTATACTTCAGATAATCTACACCCGCGATAAAATCATTCTAACAATGAGGCACAGTCCAATGGGAATCTACCGAAAATTAATAATTCATCCCGTCACTGTCACAGAACAATTTGAGTAGAACAACATTTATTAACGGCAACAGCGGGACATGAACTATCCCCCCGATACATTAATTATTTCAGCACAACAACACAAAACCTGCCAGGAATTAAAGGGTAAACACATCGATTTATTGAAACGAATAGCCTTTGTGTGATGCTCATCGGAGTGAGCGCCGAAGGGAAGTTGTCTAAAAATAAAGCTTTTTACAGTAATTGAATGAACCGCACGACAGTGGAGGAATTCCCACCACTGATGCTGAAAATTGAATTTCCTGCCACACTTTCGTCAATTTAGACCATCAGTGTGATGATTGATTGCTATTATCGAAAACGAATAAAAAATGTATATTTCTTTGGGAGGATCTATGGTCATTACAAATTGAAAAAAAAAATAACTATACGAACAAAAACTGACACAGAAATATAGTGACGTGTTAGATATTTTTCATAATGTTTCATCGTAATAACTAGCCGTCACATGATTGAAAAAAATCATAATTGACTGTTTTCGGGTATTTCGGCTAAATGTATGATGACGTAACTCGCCATCGGTCAACAAATTGCGAAGGGAACAATTAATCTCACATCCACGTGTTCTTGTTGAGTTGAAAAACATATTTCGGGAAATGCGATATCGATAAAAAGTGGACAATATTTTCCTTGCTTCCTTGCCTTGCAACGACAGAAGTAGGACAGAGAGGATGTCGCGTACATTAGCATGACAGTAAACATCCGGCCGGAACAACATATAAGTGACACTTCGTCGTCGATAATTAAAGCAAGATTAAATTTTGTGTACAGTCATAGCTGCCAATGGAATCAATTCATGTCCATGAGAAAGGAAAAAAAAACGAAGCATTTGTAAAACTAGCAATGCTGTGGCGTGGTGGAGTTGAGGAGAGTTTCCTTTTATGACACCTTCCTGAGTTTTGTTTTCCCTGCACTAACATGAGTGCAAGAAGAGCAGTGAAATGTTGAGCTTGTTTGTTTCGGTTTATTTTCTATCTCTGAATATTGAGTGGAATGTCTCCGTCAACTGGTCGCGATTGTTACCAGACGACGCTAGTTATGGAAAGTAAACTAGCGAATCGATTTCCAATGAGAAACTCACCTTTATATTAACTAAAAATTGTCCATTCACTAAGTGGACAGCTGAATTCGATTGTGATTACAAATGAACTTATTTTCAGTCAAATTCAATTCTTCGTGTACTAAAATGAACGTTGGTTTGAATGGTTTGAATTATCGTTCCTTTACGATTATCATTGGAATATTATTTTCATTAATAACACGCAAAAACTCCTTAAAGACATTCGACTTGTCAAGTGCAAACAAACAGCATGTTTATTTTACAACTGATGATTTTTATCGAATGTGCTTAAGCAAAACATTAAAAGTTCACTGTGTGTGCTTAAAAACACCA
This sequence comes from Toxorhynchites rutilus septentrionalis, assembly GCF_029784135.1. NCBI lineage: Eukaryota > Metazoa > Arthropoda > Insecta > Diptera > Culicidae > Toxorhynchites > Toxorhynchites rutilus. Next base: position 220,813,653 of record NC_073746.1, read on the forward strand.
ATATAACCTTCCAGATCTATTTTAAATTATCATTCCTATTATCATTAAGGGGGTTTTCTCTCGCTCCAAAAAAATAAATAAATGAATAAATAAAAAAAATAAATTAGCCATCCAGGACAGGATAATGCCGACGAGAAACTGCAGGCGGTACGTCTGGCATCAAGATGTTGATGACATTTGCCGGATGTGCCATCAACCAGGTGAAAACATAGAGCACATTATGGGAGGCTGTCCCGTTTTGGCCAACGCAGCCTACACCGAGCGCCACAACAACGTGGCCCGTATTGTTCATCGACAACTGGCGCTCCAATGTGCTCTGCTGGAAGACAACGTACCAAACTACCGGTACCTGCCTGCACCTGTCCTGGAAAATGACCGTTTCAAGCTGTACTGGGATCGCACTGTTCTGACCGACCTCTCGATCCACCACAACCGCCCAGATATAATGGTTTACGACAAGAGCGACCGCAAAGTCACCATCATCGATGTCGCTATTCCACTGAACCAGAATCTGGAGGAGACCCACGGTCGCAAAATCTGCAAGTACCGACCATTAGCCGTGGAGCTCAAGGAACTGTGGGGGCTAAGGGAGGTCCCAAGAATTGTTCCAGTCGTTCTCTCTGGAACTGGAATTATCCCGAAGACACTTCTGGAAGCGCTAAAGGTGTTGAACATCGAGAAGGAATTGGCCGGCATCCAAAAGTCGGTCATCTTTAGCACCTGCGCGATTGTCCGACAATTCCTCGGTCAGGACTAAAACAGCACGAGCATGCAGATACGTGCACTCCGCAGAGCCTAGTCCCCCTTTGGCATTCAGAAGCCCGGGGGCAGGTGAAAATTCTGGCTAGGTTCGCCTAGTTAAGAAGTGAGATAAGTCTGCCAAAAAAAATAAATAAATGAATAAATAAATATGAAATGTTGGTAATTCAAATGACCAAATTTCTGATTTTATTTCCGACTTTGGATGAATTTCAGTATTTTGCACAAATTATATCTCGCGTGCGAGCTACAAAGAGATTTTTGGAGGTTATTTAGCCAATTTGTGTGCAACAAGTGTTTCATAGTATATAGCAAAGTAAAAAAATACTTAGTTTGTATTGACATTTCATCATGGAAGGAACGTTTACAAATAATTCAATTTTACTATCAAAATACGTGCTCTGTGAAAAATGTGTTTCGCAAACATAGACCATTTTACTGTGTAATGACAAAGCTCATTTCCGGTTGAATGGATACGTAAATAAATTTCTAGATTGATGCGATGAACAGACATATGCAAAACAAGAGCTAGTAATGCAACCAGAAAAATGCACTGTTGGTTGCGGTTTATGGGCCGGCATAATCATAGGTACATTTTTTTTTCAAAGATGAACACGGGCGCCAAGTTACTGTCAATGCTGCCCACTATCGGTTGATGATTACAGACTTTTAGCAAGCATACAATGCAAGCCTTGGATCTTGCCGAAATGTGATTCCAACCAGACACACACCACGCATAGCTGCTTAGATCGTGTGATCAAGACTACTGTTTGGGGGATCCTGAAATATATGGATGATCCAACAACGATTGAAAGCATACAAGACAATACTGCCGTAATCTCGCAAAGTGACGCAAGCGCCAACATTGACATTTTACGTTTTTTGTTATAGATCGATAAAGAATACCAAATCCTTCCAAACAATTGTGAAAATTTACAGAAATGTGAAAAAATGACTTCGTAAAAGCATGAAAACGGAGTGGCGCAAGCGCCATTTCCACTGTGATGTGGCGCAAGCGCCATTTCCCCTATGATGTGACGTAATTTGATAGTGATGCGATGTGATTTTTTTATCTGTTCTGATAGACGGGCAGGGACAACAAATCTCACATGACAACATCTTCCGTAATGAACGTTTGGCATAATAAAAGTCACATGCCTTCTTTCTTGTAAAAAAAACACTTTTCCGAAAAGCTTGCCATGCCAAATATTTTAATCAAAAACAGTCCATCCCCATATAATGTTACTTTTATAATAGCAATTTTGTTTCAGAATTACAAATAATGTACTAAGAAGCTCACAAAACCACGTACTTTAAATTCATAAAATCAAACTCACCTTAAAGTAAAGTTTATCCTAGATTGAAGTGTATTGCTGTTCTCACATATAGCTCATAAAGATTAGAACTAAATAGTTCAAACTCATCAATTTAATTGTTGATTACAAGGATTCCCTAATATGTAGTGTCTTTTTTCTTCAGGCATCAAGGGACAAAGCTTCTTGACGATGTTTACTTTCCTCGTCGGTTCAATTCCTCTTTCGGATAAATTGAAGCTGAGTGTTGATTGAAGGGTAAATGTCGGATTTGGTGAACAGCTGCACTCTTCTAAATGCTCCAAACGAAACGACTGTGTCTGTTTTACTTCGGATAATTTCGGACGGCTTTATGTTATTTAACACGGATGGTTTCAATTGCATTTTGAATTCGAAAAAATCGGTGCTGTCCATAATTATTACAATCGGGTTCTCAACTACGTTAACGCCTGCTACAAAGTTGGGAAAGTGTGTGAATTCTTCTCCCTGATGCTTCGCTCAACGGCAGCATGTTGGAGAAAATAATTGGAAACAGATTCTTGCATACTTTTATGGGTGAACGCCAATCGGTTGTGAAAACAGCGATTTAAATTTCCACAACAAACTGGCGTTGGTGGCATAGCTTGAAAAAAACTGCATTTTTTCAAAAATCAAGCCGATGGCAATGTTTTTCCATCAACAATACACATTTTGTACAGATCAGATTTTCGTAATGTACGCGTATGCTTATTATACATGCAATTTTACAAAAAGTCCCGTACTGAAAATTCTTACCTCTGGCGCTTGCGTCAGTTTGCGAGATTACGGCAGAATACTACACCGATTATTGGGCACCAAAACACTCGAAAAAGTGGTGCGAAGTGGTTTCGCCAGTACTTGCATAGAAATACTTCAAAAAGAAGATTGGCAGACACCAAATTATCGGTTCAAAATCAAATTTCCTACATTTTTGCGTCTTTTATTTTAAAAACAAGAAACGAAACTCCTCCAATCTATGTAAATAAAAATGGAAGACCATTCGGCACTCGGAGTCCTTGAATGACGGGCCGGTGTACTAGAGGACTGCAAATGAAGGCGGAGGATGAACCATCGGGAATTAGGGGTACCATCTGGCCGAAGTTGAAAATCAGGACACCTATCACAGTTATGATTATGACCAAACCATTGTGATTCTTCGAGATATAAATAAATAAAAACACGTGAAATTTATTTAACTTATTTTTTGGGCGATAAAAAAATAAAAATACTTCGGAGATTATGGCTTCTGTCTTTCTACGAGCACTGGTGGTTTTTTTTTTGCGGTTTCAGAGTAATCAAACATCAAGTGCAAGATCCAACTGCTACTCTTTGTATGCTGACAAAACTTTGGTCTTCAATAAAAAAAGGGTTTACTCATAAACATAATACACTGAAAATAATTCTGATTCTGCAACAAAATTTATTTTTTCATTAAAATCAGGAAAAAGGCTAGATTGTGAAAAATAAATCGAGACGCCCCAAATAGATCTCAAAATCAGAAAATATCCTGATAAATCAGGACAGATGATAACCTTATCGGGAATCCGGCTGGTACGAGACGACGGGGAGCGCAACAAGCAAGGTGGTTAGATCAAGTGGAACATGACATGGTGAGCGCGTGCGCCCGCGGAATTGGAGAGAGGTAGCCACAAACTGAGTTAACTGGAGAAAAAATGTGAATGTTGTAAAGACGCAAAAAAAAAATAAAAAAAATAAATAGTGAAAAGTTTTAATGGTGTGGAATGAGCCGTGATTTTGTAGAATCAGCTGTTTGAGTCATGGTTCATTTGTTCCCTCACAAGAATAATAAGACGAGAACGAGAACACTCTCGGTCAAAACCGTCAACAAAGCTAGAAGCTTGTTGCATCAGAACAGAGCCGATGCGCACGAGATCAAATACGAATGGCATCTAAAAGTATCGAAGGTGTGCTAATCACATGTACAGGAAATGAACAAGTTCTAAGTTTCGCGCAACGAAAACAAGGAACACACACAAAGCCAAACACTGATGGCTAGAAGCGACCTATAATCATTTATACTCTTCTCCTTTTTCGCCTGCTTTGCCATTGCTCGGATGATTGTGTTAATTGCAATGCCAGATGCATTTCAAGCGAAATATTCGCTAGCGTTCACAGCTCGAGGGGAAACATAAAACACAAAACGTGCAGAATAAGCGACCTTTGTTGTTTCGGGCACAGAAAGATTGTGAGAATTTTCCTCAGAGGAGATGCAATACTTATACGCTAGCGACAGCTTACTTACTATGCAAGGGTGGAGTTTACTTCGCAAGTATTCTCTTTTCGCTATCCCCCTTCGTTGTTTCTATTCTAGCGGCTGCATACGTTGCCCGTTATCGACAGCTCTGTTCGGAAAAGCACACAAATGGACAGAACAAATGTATGGGGAAATGAGAATGCTTCTAATTTTCATCAATTTAAACCATATACAGACTATGGGATTGTAATGTATAGCATATCAAACAAATCTTAGAAAATTTCCGATTCGATCGGTATGCAAATCATTAAAATCCGTTTGCAGCAAAAATAGTGAAATCGACAAATGACAAACCGTGATTCGAATGAAAGTTTATATTCCGTTTGTGTTGGATGAAATATGAGTTTTCCACAGCAATTGGGATCTTTTTGACTCAAGTATAACTTCTCCATAGGGCGTATCGATTTTAGTAAGAGAAATATTTGATAATTTATATCTCAAACACTATGAGTCGTACCGAAATAGTGTCTTAGATAGAGTATTGATGTTTAAACGTTAATAAAATATACACTGTGAAAAAATTAGTATTCTTTTTTTTATTTACAAAAAAAAACTTTAATTTGCAATATTTCAAATACGTAGTTTTCGTCATGTAGAAAACTTAAAAAATAAGTCCAAGATGGTAAAACTATTTTTGACAAACTTTGAGGAACATCGAATTTTTATGAATTTTCGAAACTTCAAATTTTTGTACATTAACCATCATTCATAGCCACAAATTACGTATACTGATGTGATTTAAAACAAAAAAGCTCATTGTTAATCTCTTATTTATTGTCTTTTAATAGTAAATAGACCCTTTTAATATGTTTGTCGTATTATACCGCCATCTTCCTGAAATTTTATGAATTTGCTTACTATTTCCAAGAAACTTTCCAAATACATCGATATGGTAAAAACATATTTTTAGGAGTTACGTTGAGAACATTTGAAGACATGTGTGTTAATACAAAAAACGTAGCAATATTAAAAAATCTTTTTTTTATCTTTACAATTTTTTAACATATTATTCGTGTTGCACAATCAAAACACAGTTTTTAATGCTGAATAGAAATCTCAACAACACAATTAAGCCTCGTTGATTCAACCGGACATTATGGGTACAAAAATAATTAACATGTTTACGTTATGCCTAGATTGTACGTGAAGTCAGGTATCTTCAAGATACCTCTGTATATGCATATAAAGTTACTCAGATTCGAACATCGTTCATCAGTCGAACAATCTTCCTTATAGAGTGATTAACAGTACACCACAATGGTCAGCAACAAAATTTTATCGTGTTGTAGACCGTTTTAGAAAAACGGTAATGAACGTTCATCTGAAAAATCGTTTCTAACCCGTGTCAATCATTGAGAAACCTAAGTTAATGGGATATCCTTTTAGATACATCTTTCAAAATTCACGGATCATGCCGCTGGCAGGATCAAGACTGGTTAATAGAAATTGAAAATTCTAGTTAAGTTCAGACCGTGTGAGAAAGCTGCCATCGGCGGGAGCTCAAATTCCTCTCCTCTCTCCACTGCATTCGTAGAACGAACATTGCATCTGGATTTCGAGCGAGCGATTAGGTTATACCCAATTCGCAGCGACATATTTCGATTGTGCTATACTGCTGTATAGATTGTTGTTTACTAACAAATATCAATTTAGTCTGATTCTCAGGCCTAATGATGGTTCGGAACTACAAAAAGGAAACCGATAAAGCCAGCATCAAGAGCCTTGAGATGCAAAGAGCTATCAAACTAGTTTCGAGCGGAACTTTTTCATTATTCTATGCTTACAGGTGGTCCAACCAGATCCATTGGCTTGGCCAGTTGCCCAACTTGCAGTTGGATCACGGAAACTGTTTCTCAATGTTCTGGAACATTTGAGAAAGGTAGCAAAAAGCAACGTAAACGAATCAATTTTGTTATTGCTCGACAATTACAAAAGCTATTGCACTTTGGAAACAATGAAGTATTGCCGAGAAAATGGCATAATTCATGTATCATTTCCACCTTATTGCACACATCACCAACAGCTGCTGGATGTTTCAGTTATGGGCCCTCAACTTGAATGCTCAAATGATTTCACCTACTGGATCGGAAGTAGCAACTGACTCATCGGGTAATCCAACAATGCTGCAAAACATTGCGTCTACAGTACAGAAAGATTTTACTTTGCCAACTTTGTCCCCGGGAAATGTTGAACCTTTTCCAAAAGCTTCACCGCGGAAAACCACCATTCGAGGACGGAAAAAGGGAAAATCACGAATTTTCACTGACTCACCATAGCAAGCAGATTCTTTTCAGACAAATACTGATAAACAGAAGAATGCAGAAAATGCTGGAAATAAGAGGAAACGAAAGTAATTGTTGATAAACACAAAATTTCCATCAAGCTTCATCAAGTAAGTATTTTTTCGTTGTCCGAAAGTGCCCGAGGACTGACCGAAACTGCCGCACTCATGGGACACATTCGAACAAAAAAGGGAATTTTCAAAAATTCGAATAAATCATTCGCAATCGCATCAACGCACACCTCTAACACACTCATATGACACTTCGATGTCCGAATAACAATCAAGATGAATTCGAGATTGTTTTTGCTTTGAAGGTTTTGAACGCGACCATTTCTTGATAGATCGCAGATATATTTGCCTCAACCGATTGGAAATGTTTCGACGCACCTAAACAGGAAACTATATTTTTTTGAAACTAACTATTGAACAATTGAAAAATGTCAAGCAGTGACTAAATGAAAACGCGCGTTCTGATTGGTCGATTGGCACAAGCAATCTGTGCTCTCTCAGTTATACTGTCAAACGAGCAAACAATGCAGCTCTAATCTTTCAACATGTCACGATGGCACCGGTTGAAAGATATAAATTAAAGGGTGTGTCACATCAAATTGCATCACGGAAAAAACGCTGTAGAAATTCGCCCAGTAGACCGATCCTTTTGAAAATTTTAGACAGTAAAATAAAAACTATTAAACAACTTTTGGCATTTTCTTTTTATTCATACTTCGAGCCCAAGCCCGTATGCTCGCACCTTCCTCTTTACCCCGTCCATAAGGTTCTGTACAACGTCAGGTTGTAGTTTTTTTTGAACAGAAATCCATTTTCTCTTGAAGTCCGCCTCCGATTTGACAACTTTTGGGTTCTTCCGGAGGGCCTGCTTCATAATCGCCCAATATTTCTCTATTGAGCGAAGCTCCGGCGCGTTGGGCGGGTTCATTTCCTTTGGCACGAAGGTGACCCCGTTGGCTTCGTACCACTCCAACACATCCTTTGAATAGTGGCACGAAGCGAGATCCGGCCAGAAGATGGTCGGACCCACGTGCTGCTTCAATAGTGGTAGTAAGCGCTTCTGTAGGCACTCCTCGCGGTTAGGAGCCTTCTGAACCTTGTATGTACGCAGGCCCTCCCGCTGCTTGGTCCGGACGAATGAACTTGACAAATTCAGCTTATTGGCGACATCCCGGACCGAACTTCTCGGATCACGTCTAAACTGCTTAACTACGCGCTTGTGATCTTTTTCACTGACGGAGCATCCATTTTTGCCGTTCTTCACCTTCCGGTCGATGGTTAGGTTCTCGAAGTATCGTTTTAGTACTCTGCTGACCGTGGATTGGACGATTCCCAGCATCTTATCGATGTCCCGATGTGACAACTCCGGATTCTCGAAATGAGTGCACAGGATTAATGCACGACGCTCTTTTTCGTTCGACGACATTTTTCCAAATTTACGAAAAATTGTCAGTGAAGCATGGCCAACGTGATCTATACACTCTTATCTGATTATAAGCGAAAGCTGAAGATACAATTCCTAAAAATTAAATTTCTACAGCGTTTTTTCCATGATGCAATTTGATGTGACACGCCCTTTATTTCACTCTGCAATTTAAATAATTTATACCTTTCGTACGCTTTTTTTCGTTCAACTCTAAACAGCAATCAACCAACACCATCAATATATTGAGGATGAAACTTCATATAAAAATTAGAAAAAGGTTACATTTGAAAGGTTACGATAAAGTGAAAACAAAATCACATCACAAATAAAATCTACTGATGACATAATTATCAAATTCCTTCCTAAGATAATATCGAAAGAGATAAACACTTGAATGCAATAATCCCTTCGTCCTACTTGGACACCAATCTTTAATTTTTGTCACTAGGATCTGAGTATGGATAACTTTGATAGAACTCGTCTAGCATTTATTCCGAGCCCATTATTATGGAAAAATTGGAGACAAAACGGCCAATGATTTATCTTTTTCCACAACTGCACAATATTCCCTTTTTTTTTAAATTATTGTAATAATCTACTAAACGCCAATTTTGAACAACATATTGTATTAAAAGATAAATCAGATGAAAAATTGAAGAACTTTATTTTTCATTTGATATATTTTTTGAAGATATTTTTTCGTGCAGTGCGAACATATTTAAAAAACATCGCATGGCATACCTGCGACCAAACGCGCCATTCTACAGTGAAATTGATTTTCCCATCATGCTATAAAAATGCAACACTTCGAACTACTAAAACGGTTCACGAAAACCCCTGAAGATAGACTAGATAGCAAATATAGCTCGCAAGCAAAGTGAATGCTGGAACACCTACCCGTTCTCTCAGCCTCATCGTTATTTGCCGGTTTCACAAAGTGACACACAGAACAAGTTTCTGCAGTATTTTTCCTTATTATTAATATGTGGTTAACTCTCTGCAAAATAATTCAGACCAGCCCAGATCAGGTTTGCATCTGATGTCAATCACACAGAATATGTTTCGATGATGTCAATCGGAGCTGTCTTGTCGTATTTTCATAATGAATTCATACATAGGGTTTTCCAATTTTTAAATTGGAATTTATTTCTTTTTCCGTGTTCATGCGCTGTTCATAAGCGTGGAGAAGAATATTCCAATTCCTCTAGAAACAAACAAACCTGAATCACCTACCTGTATTATGAGCAATATTGATGGTTTTATGTCGCACGTATACGGCGCGGTAAATGTTTACCCTTACCTGCAATAAACAAATAGAAAGAAAAGACAATAATTAATTCATGTTTACTAAGACACAATAACAGTCCATACGCTATGATGATATTTATGCGATACAAATTTCTGTTTACTTTCAGGTGAGAACACCTATCATCACACCAACTTGATCCTACCACTCGCCCTCAGTAGAGAACGAAAGAAGAAGCAACCACAAACAAAGGAGTTACCGCAGCGAAACAGGATATTCCGCATTCAAGGACTTCAAATCTCTCCGTCGCGGCGTACTGAATTATGTTCCGCCGCACACAGAGTCAATATCACACGAGAGCTACCAGTAAAAATTGGCGCAAATATCCAAATTCTTGAAAACTAGAAACGCCAGTTCCGTTTTTTAGTTCTTAGTATTACATAATAATAATTCCAGCAATGGTTTTCAATATTTTGATAGCATCATCTGTGATTAAAACAGCCACAGTGGTTGGCTCTAGTCTATGGCTGATTCCATTTCTGTTGGGAGCGATCTCATACTATCGTTACGATCGAGTTGACCCAGAGTCCCGAGTCATTGACCAGCACCATATATATCCGGAATATGATTTCATAGTCGTTGGAGGTGGATCAGCGGGTGCGGTTGTGGCCAATAGACTTACCGAGGTGAGCAGATGGAAGGTACTACTCCTAGAAGCTGGACCCGATGAGAATGAAATATCAGACGTTCCATCCTTGTCGGCGTATCTTCAGCTTAGTAAATTGGATTGGGCTTATAAAACGGAACCTACTGACAGAGCATGTCTCGGCATGGTAAATAATCGTTGCAACTGGCCGAGGGGCAAAGTTCTTGGTGGATCTAGCGTGTTGAACTATATGATATACGTGAGAGGGAACAAAAACGATTTCAATCATTGGGAGTCGCTGGGTAACCACGGTTGGGGCTATAAGGACGTGTTGCAATACTTCATCAAATCGGAAGATAACCGCAACCCATATCTTGCCAGGAATCCATATCATGGTAAGGGAGGACTGCTCACAGTTCAGGAATCACCATGGCATACTCCACTGGTGGCAGCATTCGTAGAAGCCGGTACAGAAATAGGATACGAGAATAGAGACATCAACGGAGCCCAACAAACGGGGTTCATGATTGCTCAGGGAACTATTCGTCGTGGAAGTCGATGTAGTACGGCTAAAGCTTTCCTCAGACCCATAAGGCTCAGAAAGAATCTGCATGTTGCAATGAACGCTCATGTCACAAAGTTATTGATCGACCCTGGCACGAAAAAAGCGGTTGGTGTTGAGTTTTTCCGACAAGGTAAGCGCCATTTCGTAAAAGCGAAACGAGAAATCGTCATGTCCGCTGGGTCGATCAACACTCCGCAGATATTGATGCTGTCAGGTATTGGTCCAAAGGAACACCTAGATGAGATAGGCATTAAAACGATAGTTGATCTGCCGGTTGGGAAAAATCTTCAGGATCATGTTGGAATGGGTGGTTTGACCTTCTTGGTCGACAAACCAGTAGCGATTCTGCAGAACCGCCTCGAAGCAGCTTCCGTAACCATGAACTATGTGATCAACGAACGAGGCCCGATGACGGTGTTGGGTGGATTAGAAGGTGTCGCTTTCGTAAACACGCCATTCGCTAACGTTTCCCACGATTGGCCAGATATTCAGTTCCACATGGCACCAGCTTCGCTGAACTCGGATGGTGGAGCAAGGGTCAAAAAAATTCTTGGTTTGAAAGAAGATCTATACCAAGAAGTGTTTCACCCAATTGCGAACACATTTAGCTGGACTATCATGCCCTTGCTTTTACGTCCTCGATCGAGAGGATGGGTGCGGTTGAAATCGAAAAATCCCTTCCACTATCCCATCATGAATCCTAACTATTTCGAAGATCCTTTCGATGCGATGACGCTAGTGGAGGGAGCCAAGATCGCTTTGCGAGTTGCTGACGCGAATGTGTTCAAGCAGTTTGGCAGCCGTGTTCATCGGAAGCCTCTTCCCAACTGTAAACATCATAAATTCCTTTCGGATGCATACTTGGACTGCCAGGTGCGAACAATATCGATGACTATCTACCATCCCGTGGGTACAACCAAGATGGGTCCGCAGTGGGACCCGGAGGCTGTGGTGGATCCAAGATTACGTGTGTATGGGGTGACCGGATTACGTGTCATAGACGCTAGTATAATGCCAACGATCGTTAGTGGAAACACTAATGCCGCTGTAATAATGATTGGCGAGAAGGGCGCCAACATGATCAAAGAAGACTGGCTGGGGCATAGGTGATGAAGATGGAAGAGATCTGGTGACCTAGCAAATAAATGATGTTTATATTGGTTAGTCTCCTTCTTTGTTTCTAGATAAATTAGAGAGGATATTGTGTGCCATTTTGTAACGAACTGAAGATTTATGATTGTGACAGTGTTGAAATGACTCACATTCCTATAGTCAATTAGTGAAGTTTCCATGCTGCTTGTAAAGACTTTAGTCTGTCAGTGCTTGGGGTTAACAACCCCGTGTAAATATATTACTCTGCGAAAAGACACGATCGGTATAATAAGAAAATCACCAAAAAGACAAAGAATAAAATGATCACTTGTGTAAAAACCTGTATGACCAGAATGTTTTCTTTACGCTGACACAGCCACCAGAAGGGGGAGAAAATAAGATAAAGCGACGACGAGAAATCAAGTTCACTTTCAAGGGTTTACAGTTACGTAAAACATAGCCACGGCAAGCTGCAGTTGTAAGCTGACAACGGATTGCAATGCAGTCATCAAGGTTGAGCCGGTTGTGCAGAACTGCACCGCAAAATTGGATAAGCAAGATCGGCTATAGTGGTAAAATTAAGGGAATATTCCATGAGTAAACAGAACAACTCTTGATGTCAGGAAAAAATGTTAAGCATTATCATTCTTACTTATAGGAAAAATATAGTAATCGTTTGGAAATGACTCGAAATTAAAGATTCGTTGTGCCTAAAACAAAGTTGAATTGACCAATTGGAATTAAGAAAATAAAAATTAGAGATAGTGGAAAACTTATGGCTTTTTTCCAATAGAAAATCCGGTTCACTCGAATTCACACCCAACAAAAACTTTAGAATGCGTAGTGTCATTTCGACATTTGAAAGTTATTTTTGAGACATTGTAACTTCATGATAAATTATCACATGAAGGGTAATCAAAAATATCGAAGAACAACAGACTTTTCCCCGTCTTCCAATGTTTCTACATGTTTAGAAAATATATTCTGTGCAATCATTATTTCGTGAAATATTTATAATTAAAACGGAAAGGCAAATTTAAATTTTATTAATAAACATTTCTGTTGTAAAACCTCCTACTGAAAAGTTCTAGTGATCGTATGGAGGCGGCATAATGAGGTTAATTTGAAAAAAATGGTAAGAGTTAAATATTAGCTATTGGTCTGGTCAGGAATGCATTTTCAAGTCTATAGTAACATTGAAAAACATCTTTTTCTTTCCCGGTATTTTTATCACTACGCATGCACACCTCCAAGTAAAAATTCAATAATTTTCAGCTTTGAAGTATGCTATATCTCACCATAATTAGTCACGAAGTTACGGCTGCAAAATAGAAATGTTGTTTGGCCCACTCCAGTTTCAACGAAACCTTCAACTTGTTTTCATTAAAAAGGTTAAAGCTCGAGTTTTTCGTTGAATATAAAACTTTGTATTTAAAACTGAATCTTAAAAAAAATTTCAAAACTTTTTTTTATAAAAAAAAATAATTTTCAAAGGTTAGACAGCATAATTTCATTTATTTGCACAATAGTTAGTGATGTCGGATTTTCAAGTCATCAACTAATCGAATACTATTCAGATCTTCATTAAGCAATACTATGATACGCCACAAATCAAATAATTCAACGACTCTCGTTTAACGAAGATGTAGTGACAATAGAGCAGGGGTTCTCAAACTATTTTGGGCGAGAGACCCCTTTTCCACAATGAAGTCACTATAATACAAAAAAATATTTCCTCATCATATTCAACAAAATAAATAGACATAAAATTTAGTAAATATCAAGTGTAAATAATAATTATTAAAACAAATTACTCACAAAAATATTCAAATCGCAAATCAATCTATCCGCAACTACCAAAATTTCAAAATACGGTTCAATATTGGTTAGCGAAAACTTTAAATCTCCGCGTTCGTTGATTTTCAAATGGTTCCTTTGATTCGGGTTGTTTTTAACCACATTGAAGTCTTTTTCTACAAAGGTTTGCCATCATCATCACGCAATAAAAAATAATAATTTCGTCTTAGTAGATATTGATTGTAATTGTTTTTTTGTTATTTACATGGCATTAGACTAAAAATTTTGAACATAACATATCCAAAATTCAAAGATGTGAATTTTGTCATTTTAAAGTTATGGTTTTTCAAAATTATCCGATCATTTTTCACTTTTTTTTCTCTCCAAAAAAATTACTTTTTCCAAAATTCATAACTTATTAAAATCTGGACCTATTTAAATAATCGACATATCAAATTGAAGGTAGCACTCCTGAAGAAGAGGCCATCTTTGATAAACAGCATTGTCTTCCATCAGGACAACGCCAGGCCACACACTTCTTTGGTGACGCGCCAGAAGCTCCGGGAGCTCGGATGGGAGGTTCTTTTGCATCCGTCGTATATTCCGGACCTTGCACCAAGTGACTACCACCTGTTTTTGTCCATGGCGAACGAGCTAGGTAGTCAGAAGTAAGCCACAAAAGAGGCCTGTGAAAATTGGCTATCCGAGTTTTTTGCCAATAAGGAAGCGAGCTTCTATAACAAGGGTATTATGAAGTTGGCATCTCGTTGGGAACAAGTCATCGAACAAAACAGCGCATATTTGACTTAAAACAGATGATTGTAACTAATTTTATGAACAAATGAAAATTCAAAAAAAATACCGCAGGACTTTTTTGACAGCCTAATATGTTTAAAATACAGAGAATTTTTTGATTTTCAACTCATTTGGCTGGTTCGTCACTTGTACTTCCATTTTTGGAAGAATGTCGGGAGTGAGAATTGAACTCGTGACCTTCAGCATGAGAGGCATGGATGTTACCACTACGCCAGATCGCCTCCTCAAAATACAGAGAAATTCAAAACGTGCCTAGAGGACTTGAACGCTCAAACACATTATCTTGCGCGAGCCTGCTCACGTTTGTTTACTTGCCGAATTTTTCACCTTGTACTTTTCGTACTTTTTCTTTTTTTCTTGCACGCGCACGTCTTATTGAGCTTTTAAAATATACAGCAATAATACTTTCTACTAAAACATAAGTCATTCTTTTAACAAGGTGGTTTACGTAACATAATTTGTGCAGCATCTTAAATATTTCAAAAAAGAATTTTGTTAGTTTATAGGTGTCGATTTTCAGACCTTGTCTACCCCCAAAATCAATTTTCGTTTATGTCGACCCCTGGTAAACCGAAATCGACCCCAGGGGGTCGATATCGACCACTTTAAGAAACTCTGCAATAGAGGTAACGTATCTTCACAGTCTCCCGAATTCTCCGGCATCGATAAATTAGAAGTTTACTAGAATAAGTGTTCAGATACACTCGAATAATAAAATGTATTAAAATCGTAAATTCTGGTTTTCTTGAAAACCAGAAAACAAAAATCTAGAATCGAATATACACCCAAACTAGCGTTGACTGAAAACATTTCATTTTTGGCAGAACCTTTCCTACTTTTCAGTAGGAGGTTTTACAACAGAAATGTTTTTTAATAAAATTTAAAATTGCCTTTCCGTTTTGATTATAAATATTTCACGAAATAATGATTGCACAGAATATATTTTTTAAACGTGTAGAAACATTGGAAGACGGGAAAAAGTCTGAGATTTGGAGTCGTGTCCCCATATGTTATCGACTCGGGTATCAAAAAGAAAAAAGTTGAAAAGTGAAGTAGCGTCCTCAATGAAGCGAGAAACTTTGCTATCTCACGTCACTTGCCGCGTGGAATAAGGGGGAGTAATTGTACACATAAGATTAAGTAAAAAGTACTGAGCCAGTCGGGACAGGGCGCAGTATGCTTAGTATGCTGGATAAAATTACACCGCGTCGTCTTTTTACTGACTGGTGGCAAAACCAGTAGTTTGGTAGTTGCGGATAGATTGATTTGCGATTAGAATTTTTTTTTGAATAATTATTAAATTATTATTTACACTTGATATTTACTAAATTTTATGTCTATTTATTTTGTTGAATATGATGAGGAAATATATTTTTTTGTATTATAGTGACTTCATTGTGGAAAAGGGGTCTCTCGCCCAAAATAGTTTGAAAACCCCTGCTCTATTGTCATTACATCTTCGTTAAACTAGAGTCATTGAATTATTTTATATATATATATATATATATATATATATATATATATATATATATATATATATTTATATATATATATATATATATATATATATATATATATATATATATATATATATATATATATATATATAAGTCAAAGACCCGATCCGGGCTTTCGGATTTAAAGAGTACTCTACTCTACGACATTAGGACTAAGACTAATTTATTTACAGATTTGCTACAACGTTCAACCTTTTCTTCTCTTGCCACGCCAGCATGCTTATCTCCGTCTCCTCCGTTGTTGTGGTATTGCGCTTCTGTTTGTGTTCCTCCAGTTTCCATCTTCATCGGTTTGTTTAGGATTCCTGCATTCTCGCTTTCGTCGTGGGAGTCCTTATCGCTGCTGCTTAGATTGTTGTTGGCTATTTGCAATCTTTGGCCTATCTCATGATCCTTGTCATGAATGCGTTGAGAGCATGCATCTTCTAATGTTCCCATTCTTTGTTAACAGCCAGTTGTACAGATGTTTCCTTAACTTATATATATATATATATATATATATATATATATATATATATATATATATATATATATATATATAAGTACAGGGAAACTACCGATTTCGATTTTTATATTTTTAGTAATCGTCGCAATTACTAAACCTGCACTTTTTCTGTTTTTCCAAACTAACACAATTTCTTGCCAAACAATTTAATGGCAAATTCAAAGTAACTTCGTGTCCGCCGGGTAGAGCCGATCAGACATTTACAACCACGATCATTTACACACACAATCCCTCCTGGAGAAAGGATTGAATAATTGTAAAATGTCAAGCGTGACACCTAAACGCTGAATTCCAAGTTCTGATTGGCCCGATTTATAAATCCCAAATTTTACCGACTAAAAAGAGTAACTAAAGTTACAGCGGAATATAATTTGAATCTGTCAATACCACAGCAAAAACGATCGTAGCCATTCACCGTGCTTGTAACTCTATTGAAGAGGAAAAGGAAAAATAGAGAAGCGAAACATTGCGTCGTAAACCCCACCCCTGTGTGATTTTCCTGTCAGTCAGCATACATTTAATTCGTTACAGCGATGCGAGTCGATCATTCATTTGCTAACCGGGAAGCAGATAGCATTAGCAACGTGAGTGGTAGCGAAAAGGATTGAAGAAAACTACCTCAGCAGCAGCAACAGCACTGGCATCATCAGCAGTAGCATGTTGCATCCTACCGAACCTTTCCATCAAGAATTATTTCAATACAATTCAATGGAGCAGTTAGATGCATTGGAAAGTAATGTCCGAAATAATAAAAAGCAAGTAGATTTTTCTACTTTGTTTGCTGGGGGAATGTTGTGTGAATTTGGGAGTGTTTCCGAGCTTACTAGTGGTTGGTTACTTTCCGATCGATCGTCTAATTTTCGCGAATTCGTGCATCGTTATTGAGTTAAAAGTAGCGTCAAAGAACAACACATTTTAAACCAGATAAAAAGAAGGAATATTCCAGATGTAAGTGTTGTGTTGTTCGGTTGAAAACTGAAGGTGAAAATTCGTTTCAATGCGATTGCTATAGTTGCCGCCACCACAATCTATTTTGGATTTTTTGTTGCAGTTCTTGTTATTTTGTAGATATAATTTTGTTGAGAAATACAGAAAAACTACTTGGATATTCGATTAAATATAAAAATTAACAGTGCTCCTCTAATTTACTCAAAACTTTGATCGATCGGCTGAAAAAATTGCAAAATGTATCATTATGAAACGTTCACAGGGGTTTTGGGGATACTTGAAAGAAATTATTACAATATTGGCAAAACTAGAGTAGATTTTCTACCTACACTACAAAAAAACTTGTTTTGGCACATTTTTAAAATAATTAAAAAAATAATCTAAACAAATTTTCTGAATGTGGTTTTCAGAGAACAAAATGTTGCCTGATGTCTTCGAATCGCATTAAACGTCAAGATCTACTGTCATACAACACAAGTTAAAACGTATGCTTTAAGGTGTTTATGAAAATGACCATCTCGATTTTTCATACGGGACTTCCTGCGAAAAGTTGATTTGCACGATAAAATACCCTATGCAAAATATTATCTCAATCGGGTTTCATTTACAAGTGTCGAAGACGTTAAAATTAGAGTTTTTCGAAAACCAAAAAAACCGCATGAAATTGGTTTCGAAAAAAAAATGATACCAAAAGTCCCAAAGAGTCGATCTTTGGCAATTTTTTTTTGTAGATGACACTAGATCTGGAGGTTCCATGCAATTTGAAGACTGTTGTTTACTTTTTTTTGTTTTTGAAGACTATGATTTCATATACTACACTCCCCAATCTCCCTCCCTTAGGAGATTTTCGAAAGTGAAAAATCAAAACTTTGAGCGCTTTGAGACACCCCTAAATCATGTCCAATGTTCGCACCGGTCATTTTTTTTGGGGCCAATAAGCAAAATGTACATGGCGGTTCTTTCAATTCGATGATCAATTTTTTTCCATACATTCATTGCCACCCTAATCTACATACACCAGGATAAAAATGTGTTCGTAAAATATGCCTAAACTTGAAGCTTTATAATGAAGTACATTCCATATCCATGCATGGTTCCTCACGAAGTTACATCATTTGAAAAATCAACTTCAAATTTCCACTTCGCACTCTATTCCTCTATTTTTTTTGTCAAGTGTATTACGTATATTACGAAATATATTACTCATTAGGCATACACCTGTAAATCATATACCACAAAACTAGAAACTTCTGGATACGAAATGATGTAGCTGTTTTTCAAACAGATAACTTCACGTCTAAAACAATTTTCTATGTTGCATTTAACTATGCAATTTTTTCATTTAGTTAGCTCCAATCAAATTTAATTTATTAGTTTTATGTAGAATATTACTAGTATTGCAATATACATTACTCAAAAACCAACTGAGTACATCGATGACAGAGAAAATGCAATGAACAGAAAAATATCGTAAAAGTTAGTTCTTTTCATTTTTGGTAAAAGTTAATATCATATATGTACTAGACAGAAAAAGCAAAGGAGTAAGACGTCAAATCAACATAGTGATTTTGAAAGGCTGTATTTTTGTGATAGAAGAACACATGTAAACGAAATATCCATCATTTTAAGGCATCAAAATTCACGCCTAACAGTTTTAAGGCATTTGGGGATATGAGAATCTTTGAGCGATCGATCGATCGAACGGGAAGAAAAAAAGCAAAACGTAATACGAAATTTTACACAGGTTTCGGGGATGCATCAGATCAGATAGTTATATGCTAATATAATTATTAGCAGCAGCAAATTACGATGAGTTTTCAAATGATTTTTTTTGCACGTTTTCAAAATTGATGATAAAAATTAAAAAAAAAATAATACCAAAGCAATATTTCGATCTTGTTATAATTTAATCAACTTTCCGAAACTTATAACTTTCGCATTCGCATTACCATTCAAGACTGGGTAGTGTATCATTGAAACATAGGTATTTTTGTATTGAAAGATTTTTTTTTTAGTTTTTATGAAGCGAATAGCTGAATAATTGGTATAACAATGTTTTGAAAAATCATGAAAATAGATTTTTTTTTCTTTCCCGATATTTTTTCGTTCATTACACTTAAACACATCGAAAACGTGATTGGAAATTACCAAAACATGAAGCAACACTAGAATTATGCATATTTTATCCCTTTGTGCATATTTTTCATAAAGTTACACCGCTCAAAAATTACTAAAAATTACTTCTCTATTATTCTTGTCAAGTGGCAAAATGGCGGAACGCCAGATTTGTAACTTTTAAGCACAAAGAATTTGTAATTTGGTGTCACTGACCGAAAAGTTTTTATGTTTAAATTATCCGTGCACAACGGAATGCAATCTCGAGACATAGAAGATACAGCGCAGAAAAGAACTGTGGATCACCGTAGCTTCCGGGTTTATAAAACGGGTTACGCTTATGACGATAAAACACTACATCAGAGCGAGAAAATTGAATGCACTTTTCTCAGATGCTGAACGTGCGTCACGAATAAAAGTTGCTCGAGCAACCTTTGGCATCAATCAGTGCGTGTGGCTAAATAATTGTATATTATTGAAGGTGTTTATGTGTTTTTGACGAGCGAGCAACTACATCGAAATAGTCTTTACACGTCGACTGTCAAACTAATTATTATGGATGTCATTCATTTGGAACAAATAACTGTATCATAACTGATAATATTTTCACAGCTATGGAACATATTATAAAAAACCAAATTTGCCACTGCTGTGTGATACATACTTGAAATGTGCACAGTAACGTTACAAAAGACGCGTGAAAAAGTTTCAAAGTTATCCTGGAAATGAAATAACCCTTCAACGAATAACTGAGCGGAAATGGTGGAAACACGGTTAATAACCTTACAATTTTATAAGGTTCGAACGACGCGCACTCAATACTAAATTATAAACGCACGTGCGGAACCATTCCCGGCTCCAAGAAATGCTGTTCAACTTAAGTTACAGAAAGAAATGACATTTCGCCTTGACAGTCATTGCTGGTTGGCTGAAAGTTGAAGGCAGTTCTTGTGAATGAAGTTCATGCTGCGAGTCTTGCTTTTCTCCTGTTGGTTGTGATGTCTTTGACCTGCCCCTTATAATTGACTAAGTCGTAGCTATAAGAACAGGGAAAAGTGAGTAGACAGAACGACTGAATGAAACTCAATCGAACCGAATAGAAACAGAGTAGTAATTTGTATCTAGATGCAAACCTTGTACACGAGTGACCTTAACTGGCTTCATCATTAGAGTTATGAGTTTTCATTGAAAGCTAAAACAATGCATTTTCCTTCAAACCAACGTTGGAGATATGCATACAGTAAAGCTGAACACAGAATTACTTTGAATGATAGGTTGAACAGATATAAGTATCGGAATTACTCTAACATTATGAATGAACAACTCATTTGAGTATTGCATTATGCATAATTTCGAACAAGTTGAAGATGTGAAGATGAATCATTATGAATGCGTGCTGTTAAAACAAACGCATTTCCTAGCTATGTGATATTCGTGCAACTAAGGCGTTTGTAGATTTGGAATCTGGTTCGAATACCGTTAGGTTGCGCTGTAGAGATGCAATCTATGAGAATCGCGCTATTATATAGAATACAAGCTGACCCGGCAAACTTCACCCCGTTTTCGTTTTCGATGTTTTTTCGAGTTCCGTAAAAATAAAAAGAAGAGTATTTTTACGATCCATTATATCATTACAGAATCACAGAAACCATCGAAGTTGACCGGCATGTTAGTAGTTGTAGCATCGCCCAGAAGCTAAAGATCGACTATAATACTGTTTTAAATCATTTACACAAAACTGGACTTAATAAGAAGCTCGATGTTTTTTGTGTCACACCAATTAAGACCAAAAACATGATGAATTTCCATCTGCGAAACGTCGGCCAAACGGAATGAGTCGAGATGAGAAATGGGTCACATACGACAATATTGTGCGAAAACAATCGTGGCCAGAGCGTGGTGAAGCAGTTCAAACGGTGGACAAACCAAGACTATTGGCCAAAAAGGGTCTACTGTGTGATCTAAAACTACTAAATTCCCTAGATTTGCAGTCTTTTTTCTTCAGTCGTGCTGCCAATAAAATTTGTACAGTTTATGGACCCGATACAGTTTCCATTACCACCGCACAACGATGGTTTCAACGTTTTCGTTCTGGTGTAGAGGTCGTCGAAGATGCGCCACGCTCCGGAAGGCCTGTCGTCGAAAATTGCGACAAAATCGCTGAATTAGCCGAGAAAGAACGGCATAGTAGCAGCCGTAGCATCGGCCAAGAGCTGGGGATAAGTCATCAAACCGTTATTAACCATTTGAAGAAGCTTGGATTCACATAGAAGCTCGATGTATGGGTGCCACACACGTTGACGCAAAAAACATCTTTGACCGTATCGACGCATGTGAATCGCTGCTGAATCGCAACAAAATCGACCCGTTCCTGAGGCGGATGGTGACTGGCGATGAAAAGTGGGTCACTTACGACAACGTGAAGCGCGAACGGTCGTGGTCGAAGCCCGCTTATCAAAATATGCTTCCCACGAAAAAGGTTCAAGTGGGGAACATCCAGCTAATTGACAACAATTACATTTCTAATTCTATGCCTATCTCTACGCCACCCGCGTAGCGTCTCGATTATATCACGTTAAAAAAAAATTCGCGTGATTTAATGGAAACGTGATATATTCGGAACAGGTCTTTTTGTGATGAAAAAATCTGTGTTTTATCTCCAATATGCTAACTCTTTTTTCCCGGTAACATGCAAACTATATAGAAATTAATTTATTGCATTATTTATCACATGAGTTGTAATACAACATATATTGTACATGCAACGCAACGTAACATATCGAAATTATTGTTGCAAAGCTTTTCTTCATAGCTTTTTCTCATATATTTCTTAAAAACGCTCGGATATAATAAAAGTGATTTGTTCTGCGAGTTCAATCTTATAATTCGAATTATTTACTGTCAATCTGTGTGAATTGTCTTCTGGTGATGTTAAACGATCACAAATTTCAGAGTTGTTATTTCCAGTTGATATCTGTATGCATTTACTTACTTCTTCATCTTCCTTAAAACCAATATCTTCAATCCTTTCTAATTGGCCATTTCTCTATAATGATAACATGTGACACTGTGACATATTCTTTTTCCTTCCAGTTCCGGGTCAACTATTCGAGTTTCTGGAACAGGAATCATAAACAAGTTTGACATGGAATCATAAACATGGTGCCAAGACTCGTATAGTAAAAAAAACCCAAAATAATACATTTTTAAACGTTCTTTTGTACCTTGTGTTCAGTGTTTCTAAATTTAACATGATTGACGATTCTAATTTTCCTCGGTAGATTAGTTTTATATTTCAAATTATTCCCTGGTCCATTAGATGAGCAATAGATACTGCATTGGGCATTTGTAGAAAAAGCTCATATTAATCAAATATCAGAGAAAATTCAATCCCCTCAATGGTGCGCAGAGCAGTTACCCATCATAATAATAAAACGGTTTTAGTTTGTAGTATTTTTTGTTAAAAATTGACAAGCTTCCGAAACAAACTGATTTTGGAATCATTCACAAAACAGTTGCCCGTTTACCCAGCAACGGCAGAACCTCGGTAGTACACTGGAAGCTATAAATCTTTGAAACATCGAAGATTTTTCGATTTTCCAATTATTATCATTGACAGTTTAAGAGTATCAGTAGAATAGGAACACGATATAAAAGTTATTCGGTTTTGTCAGTAATGATTTCTGCAACAATTTTTTTTCTCCGAATTAGTTAATGTAATACTGTACTACTGATTCTTACATGGATTAAACATGAGAAACGGCACAGTCATCTCACTCCAAACAATCAAAGAGAATGTTGCAAAGAATCATCCATAGATGTTGATTCTGAGCTTATGAAATTAGTACGAGAGGCTTTCAAAAGAAATGCGCAATATTCGCTACAAATTCCAAATTAAAAAAAAACTTTTTGTAAGCTACGTGAATACGGCTGATCACGGAGGCGGTATGGATACTTAAAAATAATTTTTCTGCTTAATCCTCATTTTTTGTTCAATAACTCAACGACGAATTGAAATTTGCATATTATTTCTTTTGTTTCTAAATATGTGATGTAAACCAAAAACATTTTCAGTGATAAATATTTGCGTTGGGTTTTTTCGAGGAGAAATCGATTTCAACTTTGAGCGTTAATAATTCTTTTGCTGCCTAACGGTTATTTTTCTCTCTACACCCATACCTCGCTTTACGGCCTAGATACGTTCCACGAAATGCGG
Source organism: Toxorhynchites rutilus septentrionalis (assembly GCF_029784135.1). Taxonomy (NCBI): domain Eukaryota; kingdom Metazoa; phylum Arthropoda; class Insecta; order Diptera; family Culicidae; genus Toxorhynchites; species Toxorhynchites rutilus. The sequence goes on from NC_073746.1 coordinate 220,837,200, forward strand.
CCTGAAAGCGAAAAGCCGTATAAGGAATCAATTATTCGACTACAAATTCATGCAAATTCAATCAGATCGGTTCCAAATTTGTTAAATATGTAACATGGTTTATCATTCAGAATGCATTTTATCTTTTTATTTCATTTGAATGAAAAAAAGAATTCATTTAAATCGAAAATACATACATAAAACATACAATACATACAACATATATACATCAAAACCAACAATTATCTATGCAAAAATTAAACAACTTCATGTAGCTTAAGTTTTTGTCTCGCAATTTTTTTTTACTTCTGTTCAAAAGTGATTTTTGAACCATTCCTCTTTTTTTGCCATTATAACGAAACATTTTAGGCCGTGAATCGAAAATGTACCTGAATTGAAGAAGGCCGTTTTAGCGAAATGCCGTATAAAGAGCGGCCGGATAGCGAGGTATAGGTGTATTATAGTGACTTTCAACACTTTTTGGATGGTTCGCTTTTACTTCCATATTTGGAAGAATGTCGGGAGTGAGAATTGAGCTCATGAGCTTTAGCGTGAGATGTATGGATGTTACCACTACGCCAGATCGCCTTCTCCTTTCAACGAAGTGGTAGGAGAATCATTTTATTCGATGAAATGCCCAAGAGTTCTATTCTTGCTACCTAACGACCAAACAAACTTGTTTCAGTAGCTTGAAATAAAGGGTGTGTCACATCAAATTGCATCACGGAAAAAACGCTGTAGAAATTCGCCCAGTAGACCGATCCTTTTGAAAATTTTAGACAGTAAAATAAAAACTATTAAACAACTTTTGGCATTTTCTTTTTATTCATACTTCGAGCCCAAGCCCGTATACTCGCACCTTCCCCTTTACCCCGTCCATAAGGTTCTGTACAACGTCAGGTTGTAGTTTTTTTTGAACAGAAATCCATTTTCTCTTGAAGTCCGCCTCCGATTTGACAACTTTTGGGTTGTTCCGGAGGGCCTGCTTCATAATCGCCCAATATTTCTCTATTGGGCGAAGCTCCGGCGCGTTGGGCGGGTTCATTTTCTTTGGCACGAAGGTGACCCCGTTGGCTTCGTACTCCAACTCGTACTCCACTCCAACACGTCCTTTGAATAGTGGCACGAAGCGAGATCCGGCCAGAAGATGGTCGGGCCCTCGTGCTGCTTCAATAGTGGTAGTAAGCGCTTCTTAATGTAAACCTGCCCGTTTACCGTGCCGGTCATCACGAAGGGGGCGCTCCGCTTTCCGCAAGAGCAGATCGCTTGCCACACCATGTACTTTTTGGCAAACTTGGATAGTTTCTGCTTGCGAATCTCCTCCGGAACGCTGAATTTGTCCTCTGCGGAGAAGAACAACAGGCCCGGCAGCTGACGAAAGTCCTCTTTGACGTAGGTTTCGTCGTCCATTACCAGGCAATGCGGCTTCGTCAGCATTTCGGTGTACAGCTTCCGGGCTCGCGTCTTCCCCACCATGTTTTGCCTTTCGTCGCGGTTAGGAGCCTTCTGAACCTTGTATGTACGCAGGCCCTCCCGCTGCTTGGTCCGCTGGACGAATGAACTTGACAAATTCAGCTTTATGGGCGACATCCCGGACCTAACTTCTCAGATCACGTCTAAACTGCTTAACTACGCGCTTGTGATCTTTTTCACTGACGGAGCATCCATTTTAGCCGTTCTTCACCTTCCGGTCGATGGTTAGGTTCTCGAAGTATCGTTTTAGTACTCTGCTGACCGTGGATTGGACGATTCCCAGCATCTTACCGATGTCCCGATGTGACAACTCCGGATTCTCGAAATGAGTGCACAGGATTAATTCACGACGCTCTTTTTCGTTCGACGACATTTTTCCAAATTTACGAAAAATTTACAGTGATGGCCAACGTGATATATACACTCTTATCTTATAATCTTCTTATTTTGATTATAAGCGAAAGCTGAAGATATAATTCCTAAAAATTAAATTTCTACAGCGTTTTTTGCGTGATGCAATTTGATGTGACACACCCTTTAGTTTGAAAACAAGCAAATCTACGTATAATTCATTTAGTTATTATTGTGAAGCTAGTGTAGAATGTTCTCGTTCGCTCACCAAAGCACTATTTCCCATTTCTGCCGAATACTGCCGATTTTCTCGGAGCCTCTAGTGAAAAACAAACTATCGATGATAGTTCGATATAGGTTGCGTACAAATGGTGCCGTTGGCTATGGATTCGATATCAGAGAAAAGAAAATATAGAAATAAATGAATAAATATAATATAGAGAATATTTCACCATATGAAAGAGACAAAAATTGACAAAAAAATACAATGGTGGTCGTTGAACAAATATAAAATCGTGTGTGAAAACAGTAAATGTCTAGAATAAGAGATACATACTGGCAATAAGGACATATATCTTGTGTATTGTTCTCACAAGAACAAGAAATAATTATGTACCAACCATCTTCAGTTGCTTCTATAAAACCAACCATCAATCCTTCCCAGGACCACTATTCAGTTCAGAAGAGTTGAATTCAATGTCCTTCTCTGTTTCAATTATAATTCAACACTCATACTAATCCTCTCACACACTTACAAGAAGAGCGTTCAGCAAATTGTCAAAATATCCATTCATTCATTGGTTCAGATGCAACTTCGATCAAATGATTACTAATACAACGGTAGTTCTACGTCCACCTTGAAGTTATATCACTAACAATTTTGAGAAAATCCAATCATAAACGAAAGGTCCCCATTTTAATGAATTATCTATTATTTTTATGTAATGTTTTCCAAATTAAAATACACAGTATTTATTCAACATTATTCGACACAAACAATCGAAACTGTTGCTATTTCACACTAGAATAAACTTAGTGACTAGTTCTCGCAATATGAGTGCTTGAGCGAAGTGATAACATAATTTGACAAAACGGAATACCCGATAGTGAACTCGTAAACATGTGATTTGTTGAATGACATAAAATTATACACCGACAAGAAAAAAAAACTAATCTGTCCAAAGTGTAAAAACAACATGATTCGATGCACACGCGCAGCCCCTCACCGCACTACCTCGCGATTGCTTCGGCGAAGTGGTTCACACCCATAATTAAACTTTTGGAGACTCCCGTTTTTTCCAGCTGTTCAGAGAAAATGCTTCGATTAAACACCGGAGAAACTAGTGAATCAATATTTTTCTACTCGATTATTTTTAAAATGAAGCTCTAAGAACTATTCATGATACTCGAAAAAACTACTGGAATAACTATAAACAATTAAACCAATAACACAATTATGATAAAAACAGATCTTTCTCACACTTTCACTTCCGAGACATAATAGATAGATGTGAATTCTAGTTTCGCACAGTTGGCTAAGCAGGGCAGGGATTCTCACATTTTCTTCGATGGAATGATTTTTACAATATAATACAATTTGGTTCCAGCAATTAATACCGTTGGTGGTAAACACAACTAATTTTGGCTCTAGATTTTCGAGATTCAGATTCTTCAGACGAGTACACAGTCGTCTGGATTCATTGAATGAACATATACAGGGTATTTTTACGTGAAAAAAAGAACTTTGACCGTTGTGCAAAAAACCACCAGGATTAAAAGCACACGCGCAGCTCGTCGTTGCACTACTTGCAGTGTAGCGTAAAACAGCTTGATTATTAGTCGCGCTGCCGTTGCATTCTGCATCGGAAAAAGGGAGGGGGAGAGTTCAGTGCAATGCAATTGTCTCGGTACAGGTTCACCCTACGCGTTTTATCGCATTCGTGCAATCGTTCCGCGGCGTTCATCCCATGGGGTAAGTATTGTTTAAATATGCAATAGTTCTGGGGCTGAGAACTAGTCCAATAGTGACCGTAAGACGGTTCGGGAAATAGCGCGATGTGCGGCGAGTCAATCACTTCCGGAGCTAGGATACTACTGTCTGTGGTTTAGGATGAGAATCGTTTTCCGGGTTCTGATTGTGGCTCTGAGCGGTTTCTGCCATGTGCAGGGACAGGATAGTGTGATGTCGTTGATCGATTTCCTCAGGGATGGAGGGAAACGGCTGAACGAAGAAATACCCAGTCGTAGGGTCATCTATGACGAGTATGATTTTGTGATAGTTGGTGCGGGATCGGCAGGATGCGCTTTGGCCGCGAGGTTATCGGAGATAAGTGACTGGAAAATTTTACTGATAGAGGCAGGTGAAAAGGAAAACTTACTTATGGACATTCCGATGTTTGTGCATTACTTGCAAAGTTATGATGTTAATTGGGATTATAGGACAAAGCCCAGCGATAAATACTGTTTGGCGTTCCGGAATAATCAGTGTAGATTCCCACGCGGGAAAGTCATGGGAGGATCGAGTGTTCTGAATTATATGATTTATACTCGGGGGAACCGTCGCGACTATGATGCGTGGGCAGCAGCAGGTAATGAGGGTTGGAGTTACAAAGAAGTGTTACCATATTTCCAAAAATTAGAACACAGTACAGTTCCTGACGCATACCCCGGGTACGCCGGGAAGAATGGACCGCTATCGGTTTCCTACGTACCGTATAAGTCACAAATCGCCAAATCATTCATCGAAGCTTCCAGTGAACGCGGAATACCATATGTGGATTACAACGGACCAACACAGATTGGTGTTTCGTTCATACAAAGTACCACCAGAAACGGTTATCGTGATAGTACAAATGCTGCCTATCTTTATCCTTTAAAAAACAGAACAAACCTTCACGTGAAGAAGAAAAGCCAAGTTACCAAAGTTATTTTCGACGAAGAAACCAAACGAGCAACGGGTGTGAAGTTTTATCACAACAACCAGTATTACACAGTGAGAGCCACGAAAGAAGTTATACTGTCTGCCGGTGCCATTGGATCGCCCCATCTGCTGATGCTCTCTGGAGTTGGTCCTAAGAAGCATCTACAGGAGAAAGGCATCAAACCAATATCCGATCTGCCCGTAGGATATAACTTTCAAGATCACATTGCAGCGGGGGCACTCACGTTCCTCGTCAACAACACATCCAGTATGATGCTGGAACGAACACTGTCGCTGGAGAATTTTATGGAGTACCAATTGCATCATACGGGACCGCTAACATCGATTGGGGGTTGTGAAACTATCGGTTTTTTCGATTCCGAGCACCCGAACGACCCGGACGGATGGCCGGACTACGAACTGCTCCAGATCAGCGGGACAATGGCCGGGGAACCGTCGTTCGAATTCAATTTCAACTACAAACACGAAACATTCCAGAAAATGTTCGGCGAAATACGAAGGAAAAGCATGAGTGGTTTCACGATATTCCCGCTAATATTGAGACCCCGAAGCAGTGGACGGATTTACCTGAAAAATTCCAACCCATTCAAGCATCCTGTGATTGAACCGAATTATTTTGCCGACCCTTATGATTTGGATATTTCCGTTAAAGCCATTCGAAAAGCACTCGAAATCGTTGAGTCCCCGGCGATGGCGCGATTGAACGCCCACCTCTTACCGATCCCAATGCCAGGGTGTGAACACTTACAGTTTAATTCCGACGAGTACTGGCGTTGTTTCACGAGACATGTCACGTACACCATATACCACCATGTGGGGACATGCAAAATGGGTCCCCGGAAAGATCCCACCGCTGTTGTTGATCCAAAATTGCGGGTTCACGGCATTGCGGGGCTACGCGTTGTTGACGCTAGCATAATCCCAACAGTGCCAGCCGGACATACCAACGCCCCAACAGTGATGATTGCTGAAAAAGCTGCCGATATGATAAAAGAAGACTGGAACGTGGTCCGGTGATTGGGGGATTTGGTGATTTTTCTGTACGTGATTGGCATTCTACAAAGACTGTGTAAATAAATTATATTTAGTTGCAATTGTTAATATAAAACATACGCGTTTGATTTCGAAAGAATTCCGTGATAATAATTGGAAAAAAAACATCATTTAATCCGGGATATGTTGAGAGGTTGAGGGCAAAAATCAAATGATAGTGTTCCAACGACTTTTGTAAGGTAGACTTTGCCCAGACCAGTTAGCAATGAAATAGTTCTATAAATTACACGAAATTAGAACGCGTATCATAACGGCTACCAGACACGCCGCTCAACGTCACCCGACAAGAAAAATGGTTACTACACCTTGAGCTAGTAGATGCAAATTGAATTTCCTACAACCGCTGCTCAACCAAGATCGTACCGGTGTTAATGACGTTTGGTGTTTACATGCCCGGTAGCCATTGAGTCGATTAACGAAAACTGTTATACAGGCGGAAGTAATCGCGTTTGATGCAACATTTGTAACATTCGAGCGTTCTTGAATCGCAACGAGAGAAAATCTTCTTCCGGGAAAACTATTTTCACTACACGATGAGTCTCGGAAACTGAATGAATGACCGGCATGAGTTAGCGAATAGTTAGTTGCGCGAAACACGCCCTGTCCGGCAGTTATCGTAGTGCAGTCACGATCGATGCAGTAGCGCTTGTTTTAATCAATCCTTTTAATCAAAGAGATGTACCCGAGAGCTGGAGAAAAATTTCCGCTGATATTCTAAAGCAAAATGACGCAACTGGAACGCAGCAGACGACAGCACTAATTTGCATCGTCGTGCTTCAAATGAGACCTAACGCATGCGAGACATTAGAGAAATAATGATTAGGGACGGTGTATTGTTACAATGCACGGATCTGTACTTTCCGTGATTTTCATACTGTAATAAACTGCGATTCATCACAAATAGATCGTGGAGCATTGTAGCGAATCGCATTGAGAAAATATCCACTAAGTCGTTCTATCTCTGAAATGCTAACACTCGGATAAAATAATCAAGATAGTTTTTTTCTGAACCGTTAAATAGGGAGTACCATAGCATACTTTGAACATATAATTTATAAAATTAACTCGAAATGTCCTTAACATCATATATTATCGAACCCTCTATTTCGTTACATAGTTATTGAATTTACAAACTGGAGGCGCTTACAACTTAGCTTACTGGATTAGGTAAACGGAAATATGTATTGTGTGTAAATTTAATTGTTTTGATTGTAAATTTTAATTGTTAGCGGAATGATCTATTGAGCTTCAACTCTTGTGAGAAAAAAATAAAAAAGTTCCTTTTGAAGAAAATGTACTTCGATTTGATAAACTTATTCAATTTGTATACCGAATCGAAGTGCAATGTTTTGAAAAAAACAATTTCTTATTAACAGTTCGGCTGAAGTTCATAAGGTTGACGTCTAGATGGCGCCTCTTCCAAAAATCTACTTGATTATCACAAAGCACCATCTTCCAATGGATACGTGTCAAAATTTGACAGCAATCGGTCGATTGGTTCGTGAGTAACACTCATTCATTTTTTATAAGTTATTTAAATTAATCTTTCAAAAATACACAGCACAGACAGAAACTTGACGTATGACTTTGTGGAATTTTTGTAACTGTTTAGAAATCCGTAAGTCAAACTGGCTAAATAAAATCATTAGTACTTTTTCCGAAACGAAACTTCGGGAATAATAGAGTGTCGCCATCATTGTTGCCACATTGATATCTCTACCAGAGGGGTCAAAAATCTCACTCACCTGTACTTTTTTCCAAAAATCTGTACCATCGAAAATATTCATTGTAAAGAAAAATAATATTTATTAGCATTAAAACAATACTCATTTATTTACATCTACATTTACAATACAATAATACTACCAAATCATTTGATCTCACAATAGTGTCCATCGTGTCGTTGCTGAGCCGTTTTCTTAGCTGATTTTTGTACTGATTATATTCAGAAAAAAACCGCTCGACAGTTGCCGAAGAGTGAGGCATAGTGAGAACGTTACAAACAAGGCATCGAAGCGTCGTAAAGGCGAGCGAACCGTCAATTCGTTTTAGGCATCCAATTTTTGTCCACCAACCCTGCACATGCTCGTTTTCTGAAATTGTGATTTCTTCACGAAGTTATTTTATCTTTAGGCTACAGAATTAATTCTCCACATCTTGTACATTCCCATTGTAAAATCCTAGAAACGCTTCTAATACAACGTTAATGCTAGTCAAGTTGGAAAAGTTTCTGGGATTTTACATTGCTGCAGACTTGAGCATCGAATCATCAAAATCGAATCTTTTTCTCATTTGTTTGATCAACTCCACGAAAAAAACTGAGACATATATCCTTTGAAATAATCTGCCTTTCGCTGTCATTGTTCTTAATTTCTTCTGCTGCTATTCCAACCTAAAATTCTTATCGCTTTTCAAATGATCTTTATTTAATAGCATTGAACATTGAAACAACGTAAGATTCCTCGTAGATATTAGTGAGAATGATCAAATAAAAATCTTTCAGCTCTTCATGTAGCATCGTGAATCCAGGTTTTTCAGCCTGGAACAAACGATTAAATGTGTTGATCTGGGGCAAAACATACGTCGCACCGTCCGACGCGAATCCTTTCAGACGATCCTTGTAAAGATTTCCGTCCTTATGAAACTGATCAATCATTGCATTGTAAATGCTTTTAAGATCAGCAGCACCGGCGTAAAAGTCGTCATGTACCTTAATGTTGCTTTGTTCAAATGTAAGAAATTCCACAAATGGGAAAAATCTATACCAATCTGTGCTTTTTGACGAAAATCTGTACTCTGTACCGTACAGATTCTGTACCAAAAATAACGAAAAATATCTGTACTATTCCAGATAAATCTGTACGTGTAACAACACTGGTCGCCATCTTCCAAGTCATCTCCTTTCTTTTGATGCTGATAATTGCATGCCATCGGCAAATGTAGAATAATTCCTAATACACATCGACTCAAATCGACATTTCAAAAACATGTGAGAACGAATACGAAAACCAGACCATGGAGTAAAGATGGGCAGTATCACTCTCATGTTGTCTCAAGACGACGCTCGCACACTCGGCACATCGTGCGGATGTCGTCTAAAGTCGACGCTCGTAGTGAAATTCCCATTCCCAAGAATAAAATTTTAATTTTAATTTTAATTAATTACCAGCCGCACGATGCACTTGTGTAGTAGATCTGTCTGACGCTTGCCGTGCATCATAGCGTTATCCTTCCGTTTTATTATCCGACTTCTGTTATTGTATTGCATATGATTGCAAAATGCAATGTCTATTAGGGTTCCAATGAAAATGGTCATCTCGAGTTTCAAAAAGTTACCCCATAAAAAATGTTCACCACCTCAAAAAAACACCATAGCAAAATATCAGCTCAATCGGACTTAAGGTAGAGTGGCGCAAAGCGGTCAAAGCTTGAGTTTTTTGAAAATCACCCAGGAAAATCCATTTCCAGGAAAATCAGGAAATCGGGATTTTCGAAAAAAAATGTCGATGCCAAATGTCTTAAAATTGCATGAAACGTCGAGATCTAGTGTCATCTCGAAAAATTTATTTTTGTCAAAAATCGAAACTCTGGGACTTAGTTTTTTTTCGGCATGCGAAACGAAAAGTATGGTTTAGGGTAATAATAAAAATAGTTATCTCGATTTTTCATTCGGAACTTGCTACGAAATGTTGATTTGCACAATAATATACCCTATGCAAAATATTAGCTCATTCGGACTTCATTTACTGGAATCACTAACGTTAAAATTTGATTTTTTTTGAAAAACCAAAAATCACCGAAAATCGAGGTTTAAAAAAATATTTTTGATGCTAAATGTCTTAAAATTGCATTACTCGTCGAGATTTACAGTTAGCTCAAAAAAATTTGTTTGCCAAAAGAATATTTTTTTATTTTGGCACTTGGTCGTTTTTCTGTCTGAAAAAATTATTTTTGAACAAAAAATTTGTTTTTGAGATAACTGTAAATCTCAACGTGTCATGCAATTTTAAGACTTTTTGCATCATTTTTGTTTTTAAATCCCGATTTCCGCTGATTTTTCGATTTTCAAAAAACTCAAATTTTAACGTCTGCAACACCAGTAAATGAAGTCCGAATGAGCTTATATTTTGCATAGAGTATATTATTGTGCAAATCAACATTTCGTAGCAAGTTACGGATGAAAAATCGAGATAACTATTTTTATTTGCGCCCTAAACCATACTTTTCGTTTCGCATCCCTAAGTCCCAGAGTGCCGATTTTTGACAAAAAAAAATTTTCGAGATGACACTATATCTCGACGTTTCATGCCATTTTAAGACATTTGGCATCAAAATTTTTTTTTCGAAAACTCCCCCCTTGGTTGATTTTTCGTTTTTCAAAAAAGTCAAACTTTGACCGCTTTGCGCCACTCTCCCTTAAGTCCGATTGAGCTGAAATTTGACATAGGGTGTTTTTTCGAGGTGGTGAACATTTTTTATAGGGTAACTTTTTGAAATTTTAGGGTCGATTTTTTCCCATACATTCATTGGCACCCTAATGTCTATACATTATACTATAAAAAGTATATAGCGTTATGACCAAATGATGACTTTTTTATGTACAATTACCATTTAAAAAAGAGAAATCACTTTTGTACGATTTTTGTTATGTCTTATGTTCATGTTACTCTTATGATTTTCAACGAATAATGAAACACAATTCGTATCGTTTTATTCTCCCTTTATTTCCGAATATGCTGCTTTTTATATTTTGTAAATATCACTTCTACTTTCGTTTTTACGAGCATTTTCGCAAACCTCTGCAACATCGCCGATTCGGCCCGCTTAGGCACGTTCTTTTCGCCGGTACTAAAAGGAATGAATAACATTTTGGAAATGAAAAACATAAAAGATAGTGGTTTTGAAGATATTATTATTAGTTTTATTCCAAAAATTCATAATAAACTTCTTCTATCAATCAAATTAAAGATCTCTAACCGCTTTATAATCTTTCTTAAAAAAAATTTAATTAATTTTAATAAATTTTAATTTCTTCAAAAAACACAATTTTAACTCCACTGACTTACAACAGCCAATTAAATTCCACCTTAAGGGGGTATTCTAGTGTAGAAACACGAATTTCGGACGTTTCTTCGAGCTTCGTAAAAATAAAACAAATATTTTTACTATCCATTATATATCCATTATATCATCTATCTCTTAACAATGAAACAAAAATTTAACAGAGAAAAAATATACATTACTAGAATAGCTAAGAGCTGATGAAGTGAGATGTTTAAAAATAAAGTTGTGGCATGGCGTACACGATTCCAACCCTTCTGGTTATTTGAAACAAAAAAAACGAACAGATTCTGAATCAGTAAAGATGCCGCTATTGCATGAACCTCGGGCAAGTCAAAAACATGTTTTTTGACAAAATGGCGGCCGTTTGAAAAAAAAAAATGCGGCTCAAAACGTTTTTTCTTACGTTTTCCGATTTTAAAAAATAGCAAAATTTTAAAAATATCGCTTTTTAGAGGTTCATGCGATAGAGAGATGCCTGCAGATTGTATCCATACAAATTCGACCCGAATCGGTTCAGTAGAACTTGAGATATCGTATACGCCAGTTTGAAAAAAGCTAGTTTCGAGAAAAAATGCGTTTGCGTTATGGCCGTAACATTCTTCCAAAAAATGAAAGTAAAAGTGACGAACCAGCCGAAATGTGTTGAAAGTCACTATAATAGAGAAAAAACAATGCCTAAACTACATAAATATGAAAGAAAAAAAAAGATTTTTTTTAAATTTCTAGACTAGAATACAGCCTTAACGTTGAAACACTATATATTTTTTTTAAATAAGTCATATTTGAAATGAAAAAAAATCAAACTGTATATAATTGAGTCAACAATGTATATAATCGAATCATGTATAGTCGGGTCAGTATATAATTGAGTATGTATGAGCCTGACCTGTATTACTTGCGTCGATTTGATACTTGGTTAAGATATGCCAAATTACAAGCATTGAATGTATTCTCCAGAATACGCGTGATGTGAAAAGTTCAAAATTTAATTTCTTTATAATACACTTATCCCCCTATTTACACGGTACACGATTTCACTTTTACACGGTTCTGAAAATAACGAATAAAAATGTATACATGTAGCTCATATGAAAGCAAGTAAAAAATAATCATATTTTTGACCACGACTGCGAGTTTATGATTTAGAACTGGTAAGTTATCAATAAATAGCTTTCTTGGATTCTTTATGTGTAATTTGTGTCAATTTTTCAAACTGCTAGAATGATGCGAAAAACATCGGCAACAAATGAGAAGTGAAGGAAATCTTTGAAAACAAGTTATCAAAAAAAATATGTTGTTTTTGTTTACATGAATGAAACCACAATAAGAAAGCAAAAATCAGGAAAAAAGCATTTCAGTTTAACAATACACCGGATTTTTTTATAAGCAGTAAAAAAAAAAGAGAAAAGTTCCCTCACTTGAATCAATCGAGCTTGATTGGGTTGATTTAAAAATTCATGGTGGGACAATTATGTCTAGAATCTCAACATAGGAGGATTGATCTGAAATACAGGGAACAAACAATATGTTTTTTTTTTTGTTTTCCGCAAGACTATGCATAGAAACATCGTTTTATGAAGAAAAGAGTGCTCTGCAACACCTTTGCAGAAGATAAATCGCATTGTTATTAGGCATTCCATAACAAGGTGAACACATGTTCTGTTAAACTATTTTTTTATTTGTTTGAAAGCTAGTTCGTTCTTCCAAATCAGAAATGAGAGCATTAGCCCTGCGAAGTGAGTGACAAAAAATTCTTGTGCTTGAACCGATTCATTTATTATGGATCTATAAAAAATACATGGTGGGAGTTATGCCTAGAATATTAAATCTAACAATTAAGCTCGATTTTCCCAAATTCGTTGACTATTGCACCAGAATCGCACCTGGAATGTTCATGCGATAAGGGTGTCATCATATCAATCAGAATAAAAAGACAAAATGTCGAAAAGTAGTTCCTAAAATGATGATAACGAAGAAACCTATTACAATTTAGTTTGTTGAAGATTTCGTTGTAAGATTTTAATTCATAATCTTTGATGAATTCCATAAGTATTTTTTTAAAGTTCTTTTACTTAAATTAATGAATGAATTTGAGCACATATTGGACGTTTATTTCGTTTTACACGGTTTTTACATAGCAAAATCGGAGATTTCATTCTACACGGTTCTGTCGGGAACATATCTTCAATGTAAATCGAGGGAAAGGTGCATACAGATTTTTTATGTATATTTGTTTCTTCGAAATATAAGAATTGTTAAGAATAAATTTCATTTTTGAATAACTAATAAGTTTTTTTAGTTTTCCTAGAAAATTTGTTAACTTCCAAGAACTTCGTCGAACATCATATAACTTCAGACAGATTTTTGGACAAAAAAAACTGAGAGTAAGTTCTTGCTGAAACATTATGCTTCTCGTACTATGGAAAAAGTCTCTTCCTTCTTCTAATGGATGTATTATATCGCGGATTTGTGTAAGAAATAAACATTAGTCTTTGTTTTCTTTTTACAATGAATCGAATGCAACCTACTTCAAAACTCAACTTGTTGCCGAATATGTTAATTGAATGAGTGTCATATGGTGTACCGTCAAACATAAATGATTCGTCACTAATGTATTGTGAAAAAGATAAAAAAAAAATAAAGGGCAACATCGGTGGTGCAGTTGGTATATTGAGATGTTTATTGCGCCTGAAACTATACTTTATTATAGCTATTTTATAGCATCACCATCATGAACCATTACTTTTACCCCCTATTCTGCTCGGCTAATGACGTTAGATGGCTCGAGTAAAGCCCTTAAGGTGAATAACGAAACTATAGTTATCATGAGAAGTCGTGTTTCATTTTGTTTTATTTTGTTTTATTTTGGTATGGAATATAAGCCGAAAAGTTACATCACTTCCGAAATAAGGGAGCTTTGACTTTGTTCCACGTCACTCTCGACGCAGAATAAGGGGAATGATCACGACCTATCTCAATGGTGCAGTTCCGTGTCTACCAATTATGAGACATTGGTCACGGTAGAGCAGATTGGACGAATACCAATACCACAACATTTAGGTGCTTTACGTGAGTGACCGATTATAATAAACTTCACAACGCTTAACGGATTAAGTGAACGCGGCGAGGTTTGCAAACGATCGCTTTGAAGAATATCGCGAATATATCATTATTCTGTGATTCCGTAACGGGATCTCTTAGCGACATAAAAAAGGCATAAAGCTTTCAGCAGCCATTAGTTTATTGGCGAAATTGTGTGATGTAGACGTTGTTTTATGTGTGTTTCACTTTACAAATATAAAATTACACAATAAATATAAACAAGAAGAAAAAACTAACTTACTAACTAAGATCTAACTTACTTCGATTTCACTGAATAAAAATATAACAATTAGGAAAAAACAATGTTAAAAAATTGGATGGTACATATTTCCAATAACTCCAAAACGAATGAAATGAAAATAACCATAATCAACCCACGTATGGCCAGATTCCTGTTACTAAAAGCAGGCAAATAATATCGAGGAAACACATAGAAATCGAAACTTAAGGCTGATTTAGTCAGCGCTCTAGTTGAAGTATCCAGTGAACAGAGAAAAGACACTCTGTTCAAGTTACTTGTACCAGTATCGAACAAGTAATTGGCCTCTAACTTAAACAGAGTGTCTGTTCTCTATTCACTGGATACTTCAACTAGAGCGCTGACTGGCATCGTCTAAATCAGCCTTTAGAAGATTTGGAGAGTAAGCCAGTTCTTGTAGAGAAAGTTCTTGAAAGACCATCGTGAATTATCATTAGAATGTTATTCTCTGGGGTTTTTCAATGGTATTCAATGTATCGGTACGGGATTTATTCAAATATACTAAATGCGTCTACACTTTTGGCACACACGCATGTAGAATTTGTTATGAAAAATTGGCCGTGTGCATTCATTCATCAGCCTCAGATCAATCAGATCAAATCAGAGTATCATGTAAACGGCTATGAACATATTTGCGGCAACTATGAACATATTGGCGATCGTCTGTGGAAAATTATCGCCCAAATATGTGCGACTACACATAAGCATAAACGCTCGTTCTCCAGTTTCCGTAGCGGACATCCTAGCCATTCGGCTAACGACGGTTTCGCTTCGTTTGTGAGAGCTTCACACATCGATAGTTTTTCTTTTGTCGCTTTCGTGGGCCGAAAACTTAAAAAAATACTTATGGAAAACCTTTCAGAGTGGATAGAAAATGACCTCAATTAAATCACGAGCGCAATCATGAAATGATGAGAGCAAATTTCGCGAAGAACAAAAACGACAATCAATAAGTGTTGTGAGCTAATACAATCCATGGTCATGATCACCATTGCGATAACCGGGATTGATGAATTATAAATAAGATACAATATGTCAAAACATCGTAGGTTAGGTACAAACTAATGGAAAAACCACACTAGAAAAGTACTACTTTGAAAAAAACAATGTCCTCTAGAAATGTCAATCGGAGGTGCAAAACGTGAGTAGAAATAATCAACATTCCAATATTTTTTGACACTGCGTGTCACATTTCCCTCCAAAGTGGGACTAACTGAAGCACATACGTGACCGGAAGATAGACGAAGCAGAGCATAGGAAGCATACAGGAAGCATATAGTTCCGTTTGGTTATTCTTCTTGCGAATCATGCTGCGTGAGCTCGAGCGCATCTGTTATCGGATTGAACCTTGCTGTAGGTCTTGTTGGAGTGCACCGTTTTAATTTGGATCAGCTTGGAACACCTTCCAATTTAGTCGATTTCGAAAACTTGTGATCGTCGGACGTATATTCAAAGGATCAGATTAATGTTGAGAGTTGGCATTCAGAATGTGTGGTGGCAGAGTGAACGCGGTGACAGTGTTAGCAACATTTATGGCTATATGTTGTTTACCGAGCAATATTGAGGGGCAGAATAATGATCGATTAATGGAAGGGTTTTTCCAGAGATTAGCCAGTATTCAAGAAGAACTTAACCTGGAACCAAGTACCAATGATCTCTTTGATGATACGGAACGGAAGGACAGCGTGAAAAACATGCTCAATCAGTATGATTTTGTGATAATAGGTGCCAGTCCTTCGGGGTGCGTGTTGGCCAACAGGCTGTCGGAAAATCCGGAGTGGAAAGTTTTACTCCTGGAAGCGGGCGAGCACGAGAATATTTTCGTGAAGATTCCTGTTTTTGCTGCATACTTGCAGTCTACAAGTTACAACTGGGGATACGTAGCCGAGAGACAAAACTATTCCTGTTGGGGTGAGTGAAATGATGTCTTGTTTTCTGCTCATTAGCAACTGGCGGCAAATTTGGTTTTGTCGTGTTGGAATTGGTTTCTGTGTGTCCCTGGGCGTCCGCGGGATAATCGGAGACCGCCAGAAGCCGAACGAATGCCTGCTGATAAATGGCGGGAAATGTGCCGAGTACTCTGCCCACTTGACCACTAAACTGACGATGCCCATGTTGCCAGAACTGGCCATGCCACACATCTTCTCTCTCATCCGAAAAATGAAGAAATTATAAAACAGACGAGAAAAACAAATGCATGTGGATTTCGTTTCAGTGTATTTTCCTTCACAAAATACATTTGAACCACCTTTGGGATGTATGAGCTAATTGATGGCGTTTAACTAACAAAACATCGAGTCAAGTTCTGTTCTCCATACGGTCATCCCGATCAGCAAATAATATTACTTCCATTTTTACACAGCACGATCGTTCCGATCCGCACTCTTATCATTATCATTTTTTCATACGGTCGTCTCGATCAGCAAATATTTTTACTTCCATTTTTTAGGCAGCGCGGTCGTCCCAATCCGCACTCTTATCATTTTTTTTTATACGGTCGTCCATAGCTGTATTTGTTCTGCACGGTCGTCGCGATCCGCAAATAATATTACTTCCTTTTTTATGCAGCACGGTCGTCCCGATCCGCATCTGATTATTATCATTTTTTAATACAGTCGTCCCGATCCGCAAATATTTTTACTTCCATTTTTTCACCGCACGGTCGTCCCGAACCACATTTCTTTCCATTTTCTTTTGTATCCATACGGTCGTCCCAAGCCGTATCCGTTTGTGCAGTCGTTTCGATCCGCGTTTATCCACTTCTTTTGTACAGTTTTGTTGTATGGTCGACCCGATCCGTACTTATTATAAAAGATTTATCTTTTTTTACCTTGCAATTTAAATAAAATGGAACATATCGGTGTTAATTATTTTTTCGTTTTCCTTGTGCATCTTAAGAGTAGCGCTCAAATAATATGTATTCATGCAATGGGTTTACAAGACTAATGCATCAATACTTATTTTTTTGAATCTCGTCTACTAAACATAGAAACATAATTTAAAAAATCATAATGTTTTGTTACCCTTTAGCAACCAAAGTATTGCCCATCAAAATCAAAATATAGAATTTTCATGAGCTATTTGTAGCAATTGTGCTCATCTAATTTTCATTCCCTAATGATAACATTCTAATTTTCAATAATTATGGATTTTCCTCTTCATCTCTAGGAATGAAGGATCAGCGCTGCGCGCTTCCTCGTGGGAAAGGACTCGGAGGCTCTACTCTTATCAACTACATGATGTACGTTCGAGGGAATCGGGACGATTTCAATCGTTGGGCAGATGCCGGTAATCCGGGATGGGCATATCGGGATGTGTTACCATACTTCAAAAAGTCGGAGAAATCCTTTCTAAACATTTCCAACGACTACCACGGATCGAACGGACTCCTGGACGTGCGATTTGCACCGTATCAAACAAAAATGTCTCACATCTTCGTAAACAGTTTGCAAGAACTTGGCATGCCTCTAGTGGACTACAATGGCGAGAACCAATTAGGTGTGTCACATCTACATTCCAATTTAAGAGGTGGAAAAAGGTTATCCGCCAGTGCTGCTTTCTTGGAACCTGTATTTCATAGGGCAAATCTTCACATCCTAACCAACGCACGTGTTACAAAAGTACTCATAAATCATGACACGAAAACGGCTTATGGAGCAGAATTTGTTCGTGACAAGAAACGATATGTGGTGAAAGCGAAAAAAGAAGTCATTCTTGCGGCCGGTGGACTACAGTCGCCCCAACTTCTAATGCTCTCTGGAGTCGGCCCTGCGGAACATCTTAGAGAGATAGGTATACCAGTTATCAAAAATCTCCCAGTGGGGAGAGCTTTCTACGACCACTTATACTACACGGGATTAGTCTTTTCTACCAACACAAGAGATTTCACACTGCACTTAGATCGAACTGTATCCCTCCCAGAGTTGGCCAAATATCTCAAGGGTGGCGGTGAAATGACCATACCGGGTGGTGTGGAGGCAGTTGGCTTCATCAATACCCGCAACCGCAGTCAAGATGCGGTACCTGACATTGAACTTATATTCGTGAATGGATCCCCGGCCTCCGATTATGGGAGTGGTGTCCGTAGAGGTCTTCGAATGAGTGATCCCCTCTACGGGATCTATCGCCCGTTGGAGTCAGGTGACCGAGACGCGTTCATGGTCAACCTGGTGCTGCTACATCCCAAATCAAAGGGATACATGGAGCTCAAAAGCAGCAATCCTTTTCAGTGGCCAAAGTTCTACACTAATTTCCTGAAAGAGGAAGAGGACTTAGAAACTTTGCTGAGCGGTATCAAGCGAGCTACCCAAATTATGGACACCCCGACGATGAAACGATTCAACACAAAACTCCACGACATACCGGTGCCAAACTGCGCACACTTGGGATTCGGACGCGATGATTACTGGCGATGCACAATCCGTACCCAAGCTACCTCGTTGTATCACCAAACCGGAACGTGTAAAATGGGACCTGCCTACGATCGTGAGGCTGTCGTGTCGCCGGAGTTGAAGGTGCATGGCATCGACAATTTACGTGTGGCAGACGTTGGTGTTATTCCGGTCACTCTCAGCGGACACCCGGTCGCCATTGCGTACTTGATTGGTGAAAAATTGGCTGATTTATTGAAGGAACAGTGGCGGTAGTCGAGTATAATAACATAAAGAATAAATATATAAGTATACGTATCTTTTATCGTGTCCTCTGGGCTGCGGTTTTCACTTTTATTGGCTTAGCATATTACCTGGAATGAAATAGAAGAAAAAATAAATGTTATGTTGCTGGTTATTGAATTATTTTTAAACATTTCTAGTCAACAGAGGAGAATGAGTTGAATATGTATGTTATGTTTTGTATGTATCATATGACCCAAAACTTGTTACGACAAGCTATCTCTGAAAATATCAACAATACATTATGTTAACAAATGTTGAGGTAGCATTAACAAATTACGGTAATTCTAATCAAGAAAGAAATGTGAAAATGTGGAAATGTGGCATGATGTATGAAATAGAGTATTTGCAAATTTTTATGATTAGGAAATGTTACGTCGTTTCAATTTAATTTTTACGGTGAAGAAGGGTAGCTGAACAAAATGCTCATTGTAACGATCAGAAAATGTTAATATAATAACTATTCGTTGGCGAGAAAAATAAACGAATCAACGAAATATCCATGGATTAAAATCTCTGACTGTCTGTATATTATTTGATATCTCAGTGTTAATTAATAACACAGTACATATTTTTTCACAGAACAGTCTATTCAAAATTTGACAGAAACCAGTGTAGGTGATGGTTATGTGGTTTAGTATGTAGTCTTCGATTTACAGTATAAACCAAGCGATATACTTGGAAGACTTAACCAAGACCCTGCAACTAATGCTTATGCTTGTCCTTCTCTTACATTTTCTTATTTTTTCAATATAAATTAGAAATAGCAATGACAAAAACACAACATTGTTTCGCAAAAATAACTGTTTTTTAAACGCAGTATCCAGGAAACGAAAAACAATGGATAAGTTCAGTATCGAGAGCAACTGCGAAAACATCGAGCTCAGGAGTGTGACAATGTTCACTCCAATCAATAATCGGTGATCAATCAATCGAATGATAATCGCAAAATATCAAACCAAAGAAAGAGAGAACACAATATGGGTTCATTCTATTAGTCTTTTTTTAGGAAAGCTTCAATGATAGTTCTCATTAAGAGTGTTCAACCAATAGAAAAAATGTATCTATACGTTGAATCTGACAAGAGTCACTAAAATTAAATGAAGGATTCGTTGACTTTGCAGGAAATGTTTCGATCGTTAATGACGATTCTAATCAAAAAGCTCCACATAAGAGCCAAGACAGAGAATATCTCTAGATTACGCAAAATATTACAGATTACACTTAGGAACGCAACACAAAAATAAATTTAAAATAGACAGAATGTCACGACCAGGAGGTAGAAAACAAACAAATAAGACAACGAAACTAACCAGACCAGAACCAACATCAAGAAAGACGAAAAAGCAACACAGTAATAATAGGAGTACCGGTATGTTTCTTGGTTTTTTCAAAAATTAATGCTTTATTCTGCCAAATGTTTACGAATTTAATATTCAAAGTATTGCCCATCGCTAGTTACAACTCATTCACGTTTCCCATCTTTCATTCACGGATCCCTTTGCGGAAACAATTGGCCGGTTTGCCGGCTAACCACGAATCGATCCAATTTTTGACTCCATCAAAATTGGAGAAGTGCTGGTCAACCAGACCATGTTGTATCGATCGAAAAAAAGCAGTAATCGGACGGAGCAATGTCTGAAGAATACGGCGGGTGGGATAGAACCACCCGTTTCAGCGTTTCTTTGTATTTTTTGACCGATTTCGCGACATGCGGCCGAGATCAGTTTCAGCACAAACTCTCTACAGTGTAGCGGAGAAATTCACTAGAGAGTACACTCTGATGAGCTTTTACCTGCTCGTTCTGGCGGATGCGCACGGGTAAAAGAACAGAAATGCTATCAATAAAATTAGCGCTGTGGTTCGCTGAAAAAAGAAAACCGAGGAGAAGCAAGCGTGTGGATTATATGTCGAATGAGATTGCACTCTTCAGTTACTCTTCAGTGTACTCCTCAGTATGACAGAGTGCGGATCAGCGCACTTCAGTGCTGGACACAGGTTTTCACACACTCGAACTCGCAAGAGTAAAGAGAGTGTAAAAGAGTGTGACTCACTCGCACCAAGATTTCTCTCAATTAGCTTTATATATTCGCCGAAGAAAAAGGAAAAGCGCATGGTTTCTCTTTGGTGAATGATGACTGACGCACGTGCGTATGTATCATTTCAGTGAAAATGCCATCACTGGTTGCTGATGATGAGGATACTTCTGTTGATGTTGCTGCTTCATTACTGCACCTGTTGCTGATATTGGATTCCTCCGCTTCTTTTCGGGTCCTTCCTTTTTGGCCAATGGTGTTAACTACTTGACAGTTGAAAAATAACAATTCGCTTCGCAGCATGAGGACTATTTCATAGTGGCTGGCAGGACAATCACAAAAAGGTGTGGCTTGCGACTCAATATTTTGCTTCTTTTCCGGAACTGAACAGTGTGATATATCTTTCGCATTGTATCAAGCAAAATAGAAGTTTGTGATATCAGTATTACAAAAAAAAATGTTATCTGCTCGCTAGTTGATGCAAGACTAGGGTTGTCTAGAGTGAAGTCAATATTTATCAAGATGTTTCCTCACATAAAAAATTGATCTTCTTAGGAACAGCTCTGTGACATTCATGTTCAGGTCTGCTCCAATTTTCCGGGCGTACTCTACAGTAACGGTTCTTCGGTTGATAATCGTTCCTTCATTGCCGATATCGTTTGAAAGAAAGTCAATATCGGAAAAAGAAGAAATAAAAAGAAAGTGAAACAACAAGAAAGAAGAAAATATATATTTTTATATTCAACGCCCACTAACGCGTGCAAAACCGCCTAACCGCATAAAAAAACCGCCTAATAAACATCGCATAACGATGCTTTAACGATGTACTTTAACGCCAAAATTATAATCGTTAATTACGAGAGAAATTAATCACATTAATGAACGCTAAAAGATGCAAATCGGGAAAGCAAGTAAGCAATCTTATTGACAGTGCTCGTTGATGCAGCTGCAAATGTTCTGGAGTAACCATCCAAAATCGCTAGGCCACTCTTGATATTATTTAAGGTAAGTCTCGCGTTACGTAAGGAGGAAAGGATTAAATATTACTTAAGGTAAGTCTGCAGATCGTGCACTAGTTGACTAACCCCAACTAATCATCCGTAGCACTTCAAATCGTCAAATATCGACCTGGTCTTATATTCATTCTTTGATAAATTTTCACGGCTAAATGTCTTCGGATATGATTCGAAACTCTTTCTGTAGTACGAAACGTCTGAGTCTTCGAAACATGCCTCAGTTTCTGTCATGACTTCCTCATTCGATATGAATCTCTTTCTCTGGAGCCACCGCTTGAGGTTTGAGAACATATAGAAGTCGCTGGAGGCCAAGTCTGGAGAATATGGTGGGTGAGCATTGACATCGTAATTGGTCCAACTTGCCCATCAATTTGAAATGCTTGCGGCCTCAGCCAAATCGCGTAACTTCATTTTACAATAGTTCGATACGAGTCGATACACTTGTTTTACGATTTCTGGATTCGTAACATATTTTTACCTTCGAGAGCGAGGTGCATCTGCGGTGCTTGTACGGCTCATTTTAAATTCATTAAACCACCGATAAACTGTTTTCTCGAAGGAGCAGAAGTGGAAGAACATTTCGTCAACCACTGCATTGATTATTCAGGTGTTTTTCCCATCAAAAAACAATGTTTGATGAAAATACGATATTCCTCTTCTTCCATTTTCTATGCGAATGCTCAGGTAGTGACACTAAAACAACTGTAGTTTGTGAATAAATAAACGAAATGTCATGAAACTTCACACAAAATCAAAAAGCTAGCTTTTTGAAGCTACGATTTTTTGACGTGGGACAACCTCATTCAGTAATGGTGTTAAAATACGATTCTATGAAATAATGTTAACGTTAATAACTATTTTCGCTGTGTACGAATTTTGATTACTTGCATTCCAATCGAATCTATGATTCTCTAAGATTGATTTGATATGCTATGCATTACAATCCCTTAATCCTCGAACGGTTTGAGCTAACGAAGATTGAAAACATTAGAATTTCCCCCACACATTCGTCCTGACCATTTATGTGCTTGAAAAATTCAATTTATGCATCGGTGAGGTACAATATCACATGCAATCTGCTGACCCTTTACTACTCGTTTGCATTTATACAGACCGGAATGTGTTTCCCTTACACGGACTAAAAACCCGAGGTACGTGGGGAAATCGTCATTGCAGATATGATCTGTACAGTTTACAACCGAAGAAGAAAAAGATATTGCAAATACACAATTACATATCATCAGTCATCCGGCTAGCGATCGGACAGCAGCAGCGATATTCTGAAATAATATCCGAAGTGATAAACGGACGAATTGAATAAAATGTTTTCGTAGTTCTACGTTAACAATACGGTCGTGTCCTTGGCGCATCCTCCTACATTTTTTGGAGAAAAAAAGATCAAGAATTATGAATGCGCCCTGGTCATATGATAGAGAAAATTGTAATTTTGTTCATTTTCCGGCATTGTTTTAGCTCTATACAACCATTCCATGCCAAACCGATATAGTGGTTCTCAGATTTTCCTGAAAAATGGTAGACTAGTTCCTTTTCGCAGAATATTAAACCCCTTTTCAACAATTTTTTTTTTCATTTGGGTGCCCATTTCGATTTTAAGGTGATCAAAAAAAAAAGGGAAAAGCTACTTTCTTTTGAAATGACTTTTTTCAAAAAATCATCTTTTGAACCACAGGACCCATTCAGATGATCGATATATGAAATTAAATCCAAAATGGAAATGGGCACCACAGTAAAAATAAGGGTCTAATGTTTTGCGATAAGGAACAAAACTACCACTTTTTACGGGAATCTGAGAACCACTACATTGTTGTGGCATGGAATGGCTGTCTCCTAGTGTCAATGCTGACTCCTCAAGCCAAGCTTTCTAAACGTAGCCCTTTACAATGATTAGATTTTCCGTTGTTTTCTTTTCTCGGCCCAATTTTTACAGCAAGCACTGAATGACCTAATAAAAACCCGCACTGCCGGTAAGGGCTATAACCGTTGATTGATTAATGCTCAGCCAATTTGAAATGTTTTATTGGTGCGCATAATTTGTCCTTCACATTGAATATCACTGATCACCCTAAAAAACTACTTTTATAACACTGCGCTTTTTTCTACTATTTATCAATGACGGAAATCATGAAGGTCGTTCAAGATGTTTAGTTTTCTATAAGTAAAGCTTGTTATCCGTTATTCTTGTACTTCTAATGCATAGGACATTTGAAAGGAGTCGGCTGCTGCGAGAGCCACTCGCTCTACAATAGATCACTAGCAGTGAGTGCGTTAACCTGTTTATTAGAGCAGTAAGTGGAGTTTTTGTTGGAGATGTTGAACGACTACTTCTCTGAGTAGCGCTTGAATTGATTCAGCATGCTAGTGAATCTTTGAGTGATTAATGGAAACACATGTTTCTTCTGTTCAGTATGGAAATTAGGACTAAAATAAAATAAATCTTCGCCCTAACCCACCAATCTAGCTTCTGATTCAGCAGCCAAACAACAAACACAGTGGATGGTGAAGCGCTGAATAAATAAAACGCAAAGAGAATTCTCGTCAGTTTGGAACAGGACCAAATTCAAAATGCAAATCTCCGGACCACGTTGTTATCACCACGCGTATTTCAAAGGGATGAAGCGACGAACTCGAACTTTTACATTTATTGATATTTTTTGTGTCTTCGTTTCAGCCCAGCTATCAAAAAGGGTGTTTCTCTCCTTCGAGTGCCGCCACAAAATCAAGAATCGAGCCCCAGAACTTAAAGAAGGCGTTAGCCAGAATTTTATTGTCTCTGTGTATATAAGTGAAACCTGAAGTGACAAAGCTGGTGCTACTGCTGGGCTAAAAAAATGCGAATTTCAGGTTATATATCTTGGGACCGGAATAGATTAACGGACAGTCTAAAGTGTGACATGGTGCGTGATACAAGAAATTCGCGATTGCGGAAGGGAATTGCGTTTGTAATAATTTTGGTGCTTTGTTGTGTCGAGGGTGAAAATGGTTTCTTTGGTTATAAGCATGGATTCAGTGAATATAGTGGCCGTAAGTAATACTATTATGGAGGTGTGGCTGATTCTCCCCTGATCTCGAATGTTCTCATTACACAAAACTTACAGATGTCACACCAAAAGAGTATGACTTCATTGTCGTCGGTGGAGGAAATGCCGGCGCGGTTTTGGCCAGTCGACTTTCGGAAATAACCCAGTGGAAAATATTGCTCATAGAGGCAGGGGGTAGAGATAATCCGTTATCCGATGTGCCACTTTTTGCAGCGTATCTACAGTCAACGGCATTCAATTGGAATTTTGTAGCAGAAAAACAGAACAACTTTTGCTTAGGTCAGTGAACAATCATGTGGTTTGGTGAATGTAACTATACGTGGGACCTCTGTGTTTTCTTGTTCCAGGATTAAAGAATGGGCGATGTCCCTTGCCAAGGGGAAAGGGCCTCGGTGGAAGTACAATTATCAACTATATGATCTACAATAGAGGCAATCCAGCTGATTTCGATCGATGGGCTGCAATGGGCAACAAACAGTGGTCTTACCGTGAAGTGTTACCCTACTTTAAGAAATCAGAAAAGGTTACATTTGAAGATACAAATCGGCCACCCCAGCATGGGAAGGGCGGCCCAGTGAATGTCGAATATGTTCCACATCGATCACCTCTAGTACATGCATTTATCGAAGCCAATAAACAGCTTGGAAGAGGCAGAGTGGATTATAACGGTGGATCGCAAATAGGCGTTGATTATCTCCAGGCAACCACAAAACGCGGTAAACGAGTGACTTCTGCATCAGCATATCTTAGCGTCGGACTTGATCGGCCCAATCTCACTATCCTTACAAATGCGAGAGCGACTAGAATAGTAATAGACAGAA
This sequence comes from Toxorhynchites rutilus septentrionalis, assembly GCF_029784135.1. NCBI lineage: Eukaryota > Metazoa > Arthropoda > Insecta > Diptera > Culicidae > Toxorhynchites > Toxorhynchites rutilus. The sequence continues at coordinate 220,863,027 of NC_073746.1, forward strand.
AGACAAAAATCGCCAGAGGTGTCGAATACTTGCAAAATAAAAAGAGATACACTGTATATGCCCGGAAGGAAGTGATCTTGTCAGCTGGTACATTCCAGTCACCACAGCTTCTCATGCTGTCCGGAGTTGGTCCGAGAGATCATCTCCAAGAGTTAAACATTCCGGTACTCGTGAACTCACCGGTTGGCAAAACAATGTATGATCACCTCTGTCTGATTGCGCTTACGTTCATAACGAACACTACGAAGGCATCTTTCGACACCGACCGGATAGGGGCTCGAGAGATTCTTCAATACAAAGCCGGAACAGGCATACTCACCGCTCCAGGGGCCTTGGAGGCATTAGCATTCGTCAAAACAAACATATCTCGTGAAAAAAATGATATTCCAGACATTGAGTTGCTTTTCCTTGGTGGGTCGACTGTGTCCGATCATGGTACTGGATCCGTAAAATCATTGAAATGGCGTGAAGATATCTATGACAAAGTGTACAAACCATACGAAGGAAGAGACCAATTCACAATTGCTGTGATGTTGTTTCATCCTAACTCTAGAGGGTATATACGATTGAAAAATAGCAATCCCCTCCACTGGCCGCTAGTTTTTTCAAACTTCTTGACTGCCCCCGATGATCTCAAAGTGATGATCGAAGGAATCAAAGAAGCCATTCGTATTGGCGATACACCAGCCATGAAAGCCATCGGTGCTCGATTGAATGATACCCCTCTACCTACTTGCACACAATACCCATTCGGAACGGACACTTACTGGGAATGTGCGATACGTTCGTTGGCTAATACATTGCACCATCAGGTCGGTACCAGTCGAATGGGTCCGGCAGGCGATCCCGGTGCTGTGGTTTCTCCTGACCTGAAGGTGTACGGCGTGAAAAATTTAAGGGTTGTAGATGCCAGCATTATGCCGTACATTGTCACCGGACACACCCAGGCAGCAGTGTATATGATTGCTGAGAAAGCCGCGGATATGATAAAGGACCACTGGAATTGGGGACAAGAATTGAATGAGAACGACTGAATATAAAAATCGTCCATTCACCTTAATAGATTCATTAACAGCCATAATTTATCTCGAAGACATCTCGAATTCCACTTTATAGCAAAACCGATACCTCAGAATAGACTTAAGTTACTATCCTGAACCTTGTATTATACAAATGAAGATTAAGTTTGTTATAATATTATACTAATATAGAGATTGAAGATATTATGTTTATATCGTTATAATTAAGGTTTGCAAGCCTACATAATGCATGCAATATTTTGTATGGAAGGAACATTTTAGTGGGCGGTTCCGTCATTAGCCATCAAAGCTCAAGGAAAATATCCGTCCTGCAAATTAAATGAATATAGAACTTTGTTTGCATATCGGTGAGTCACCCCAAATAAAAACTATTCAAATTGAGAAACAGTAAAAAATGCTTTGGAGATGTAGATGTTACACGAAAACGTAAAACCATCCCAAAGATAAGCCCCACAAGCTACTGTCAGTAATTCCCTCAAGTGACAAGCCCTACTATCTCGGACCCCATACCGCACATTTTGCTGCTAAATGTCTCATTTCTAATTAATGCCGTAAAAACAGGGTTTATGCATTAGTGTGGCGAGGAGAGAGTTCGGCAAAGGTAGAACAATAATATGATTCGCTTAGTTGTATATAAGCAGGAAAAAGCGCGAATGTTGGTTATTGAACCGAAGCAAACTAACAGACAAATGATCGTTCTTATCTCTTTTCGTTTCTGAAGTCCAGACTATCCCGAGAGATATTTTTGGGATAAAAATAACTTCGCACTTATTCTGATTCTTCTTCCTCTGCATTCCGCAGAGGAACTGCGCACTCTGAAGTTGATATTATCTTCGTAGTTTTCATAAGAAGCCTTCGAAATTTATTTTAAGTTATACGCGTTTCCTAATACGAGACTGAGGACCATTTTTCGACCCCAGCTACCCCAGCTAGAACATATGTGGAAAATGAAATTAAAATTATATTTCTTCGACGGTATCCTTAGCAAATGATTCAGTCAATCAAAAATTGATGCACTACGAGCAATTCCACGCCAAATCATTCGGCCGCTGATCCGACCCTCTCCGATTTTTTTTTTTTTTTTTGAGACTTAGTACTTATGTAGGATACTACATAGAATCACAATTTTCTTTATCATACGACCACTTTTAACTACGACTGATTCTTATGAAGGGCGTATTCAAAATCATTGATCTTTATTTCAAAAAATCTAACTCAAAATCCAGTTGTCTGATTAAAATATGATGTTTGATAAAGTTCTCAGAAAGTTAATGAAGTATTTAGAAAACAAAAACATTTTAAATGCACTATTAAAAAATCATTAGATATTATTAAAATCAATAATTTCTCATTAACACAAGAAAAATCATATTTTTCAATATTAAATTAATATTCACTCATAACATTCATTCATTACCACTATGACTTGTATTGTAATTTTTTTAACCGACCGATTACGCTTTGCTTCGTACATCAGGCCAGCTTCAGAGAACAGTCTTTCACTGTAAACACTACTTGGATACAACAAAATCGGAGCAGGGTGTTTTGAGACATAAATGATTTTAATATTAAATTCAATTTTAGAATATGATTTTGAACAGTGAAGAATTTCATGCCAACTCGACTGGCCATTGGCAGCGACATCCTAAATTGCAGTAAAAAGTTGTGTTTAGACATTGGACATTTGAGTAACTTTGTATAATTGAAATATTCGAAAAAGAATTAGACTTCTTTGAGAAAAGGCCAAAATTCATTTCCTTATTTTTTACAAAAATTTATATATTTTTCGGAAAAAAATTGAAAAAAAATCAAACGAATTTTTAAAACAAAATTCCATTGAAAAAAAATATTAAAAAAACAATCAATTAAAATTCATTTTTCTCGCAAATATGTTTTTATTGTCTGAAAAAATCGCCCTTAGAATTTCCAACAAGTCACCCTTACATCGGAAGAAAGGCACTTTTACAGGGACAGAGTTTTATTCCACCAACAACTTTTTCATGTTTTCTTTGGAAAATTACTGCTAATTTTTAACTCGTAACATTTTTATGCCCAAATCGTGATTTATATGTTCTGCAAACTCCATGCAAGTTCTGCAAGTCTCCATGCAAAAATGCCTTGTATTCCAGAAACTATAAAAGATAGAAAGTTGTTTTGGACAAAAGCTCATATTATGATAACAACTAAAACTTGGTCGAATACGCTTTTTCGCTATCTCGACTTTAAACGAAATTAGGATTAGTTGCATTTTATTCGAAGGACACATGAAAAAATTGTTGCTGGAATTAAAAATAAATACGTTTTTGAGAATTTCATTTTTTTAATTATTTTTTTCCAGTTAATTTTTCTTTTAAAAAAATCGGTATTGTTTTATAAAAATATATACGATTTTATACATTTTATCCTTTGACCAGAATTTTTGTAGATTTTATAGTTTTTATTTATAAAATTTTAGCAAAAATAAAAACCTTAGTAGAATACCTAAAGCGTTATATAGGGGTTTTTGAAAAATCGAAAAATTGTCAAAATGGCGGCCATTTTAGTTAAAAATGAGTTATTTTTCATGAAAAGTCAATGTTTAGAAGCTCATACAAAATAGAAAAAATGGGATATAAAAAAACGGCTATTCTTTTCTCCATCCTGAAAAATTTTTTCAGCCAAATCGGTTGGGTAGATCCTGAGATATCGATACCACCAGTTAAAAAAACATAGTTTTGAGAAAAACACGTTTAAAAATTCGTACAGCAATGCTATATCCCTTGACTTTAAGCTGTAACTTGCCAACGAAATCAACTATCGTAATATCCTTTTAGGACAACATTTCTGAGAGCGTAAGCTTCCCAAAAACGCAAATATCAAAAATTCTATTTGATCAATGTCTTTACACCCACAACGTTTCAGTGCTATCTGAGACAGTGCCACAAATTATCAAAATCTGTTCACGAATGAAGACATTAGCTTTTTCCCAGTGTCGGATGAATTTTCTTCTGTTGAAACTCAACGCCATATCTGTCATAATGAGTATAACACAAGAGTCGAGACGCGTGAACTTTGTCTGGTATATTGAACGAATAGAGCATGAACGAATTTCGGAAAGCCTGCATTCAGGCACTTCCATTACTGTCAATAATTTCAAGTGATTATCACGAACGTTAAGTTGATCCTCATCGCTTGCAGTGAATTTCTATTGAAAACGTGTTTGATTTCCATATATAGAAACAAAGGAATCCGGAGAAGGCAACATTAGCTTTCGTTGAGCGTTGACCGTTGTGCGGTGTTGAGCGGTTGAGCGACATCTTGCGTTGAACGGCGTTGAGCGTTCCATTTCCGTTTCCGTTTCTTTTTCTTTTTTAAACTGTAAACCTTGTTTCAACACCTTTTTGGCTGGCTTGTCACTTTCATTTTTGGAAGAATGTCGGGAGTGAGAATTGAACTCGCGATCTTTACCGTGAAGGGTACGGTCCGTTCCCGTTTCCGTTTCCGCTTTATATGATCTTTTACTATCGCCATTTCGCTCTAACACGATCTTAGTTTCTAACACTTTCTTTATCTAACTCCATTTCACTAACTCCATTTTCGGTCTCCTAGGGCGGTTTTCAATGCACCGGAAGCCACCGGAATACGATATTCGACTTCCGCTGTTTAAGCCCTTGCATCCAATACCCATATCGTATGGGTTTTATATGATTGCTAGTCATTTATAGCCAGTATCATTAAACCGGAAATCAAAACAAGATTATGTTCGTTTTTCACTCGTCTGTTATTGTCACCCATTGCCCATATAATTGGGGCGTACGCCATTACTGGCCAATCGGGAGTAGATTCATAAAATATAGCTAGAGTTATACCATACATTTCATTGCCAATGTCGCCAAAAACAAGAATTTTGTATAATAAATGGCTATCCTTTACCATTATTCGATTTTACTCTCAATTAGTTGACGTTGAATTTTATGCCTTCATTTTCACTAACACGCAATGATATTCAATTTCAACGTTACGAATATCATGGCGAAAATGAATATGCAAATGAAAAATGAACTTTATGGCAAGCTGATGTTGATGTTCATTGCACTGGTGTTCATTGATAGTGTTGTTCCATATTTATCGACTCTCGCTTGAGCAGTAGGTTGTCAATACAAGGCAGGCTGAAATTCGCCGTATTTGAATGCCGTGAACGTGAATATTTTCGGCACTGATCTGAGATGGTTCTGCCAACTCCTATGAAATGAAATCCGTCCAGTGCATTTAACATGTTAGTTTTCCTTAATAGTTCATTAATTTTCCAATAACTTTGACACGCTTCATATTTCAACCAGACATCTGGATTTTGAGTTACAATTTTTTGAAAAAAAAAAGATAAGTGATTTTAAGAACGTCCTTTTAAAAAATCAGTCTTTATTTAAAGTGGTCATATGATGATGGAAATTGTGGTTTTCGGTAGTTTCCACCATAAGTACAAAGTTTAAAAAATCGGAGAGGGTCGAGTCACCGGCCGACTGATTTGACGTTAATTTGCTCATTTTCAATGTTTATTTTACCTGACGAAGTTTTTTTGAAACGGATTATAAAAGTTTGAGCGAATATGTTTTCTCCATTTGTATTCTTCTCTATCATTTTTGTCATGATCTCGGTGGTGAACGACTATTTTTATTTTCTACTAACTGGTCCGGCGAACTTCGTCCCGCCCAAAATTGATTTTTGATGTGGATACATTAAAACATTCACGTCATCTTACTGAGCTAATGTTAATGGGTCCAATCGCAGAACTCTTCATTGAATGATACCCATTGAACCCTTTACAATTTACTTCTATTATAAATCCCCTAGTACTTCTACCAAAGTTCGTCATTGTAAGATTTTTTCAGACACAATTCTCGTTCGAGTTTTTCCAATCACTTGCAAATAACATGTTCTTCCGTTACATGGAATATTTGATACAGAAAATATAATAAAATAAAGACAGCTCAAATCAAATCTCAATATTTCCCTCGAGTTTTGCGCTTAACAACACATTCGACGATCCATTTTTATTTTTATACAGCCATTCCATGTCAAACCGATATAGTGGTTCTCAGATTTTCGTGAAACGTGATAGATTTGTTCTTTATCGCAAAATATGAGACCTGTATTTTTCATTTTTTCATTGGGGTGCCCATTTCCAGAGTGGTCCGAAAAAAAAAATATTTTTCGCCTTTTTCCCAAAAATTACTTTTTTTGAAATTTTGAACTACTTGACCGATTCAAATGATCGACATATGAAATTAAAGCCAATTAGCCTTCTTTTTTTGAAAAAAAATAATACGCCTGCCAAAAATTTGATTTTTGTTTTCGTAATTATTGATTGTATTCGTTTTTTGTTGTTTTCATGATTTTGTACTAGAGGGCACTATATTTTAACTTAAAAACGAAAAAAAAAATCACATCTCTGATTTTTGGATATGTAATGCAAAAAAAAACTCAGCTTCAAGTAAAAATATAAAAAATATAGCGCCCTCTAGTTCAAAGCTATGAAACAACACATAACAAATACAATCAATAATTACAAAAACAAAATCAATTTTTTTTGCAAGTGTAATATTTTTTTCTGAAAAATACGAACTACCGTTCCGGATCATATTACGGACAGCTTCATATTTCGGACGCTTTGTAATAATAACTTGAAATGCTTAATGTTCTGATGATATAACTAAAGAGTTACTCTAAAAAATCAATTGTGTCCTTACGTAACGAGCAAACCACTCGGCTTAATATTCTGCTAATTCCGCTTCATCGATTTGAAATTTTGCGGACTCTATTCTGCTTTGACGGGATATCCATCGATCGCAAGGTTATTCCACACATCAGTCACCCTCAGAGGGGTGCCACCGCGACCATGATAAGTATATTATGAAGCAGTTGAAAAAAATCTTTCAATATTTTAAATTGCCGTCAGTGATTGGCGGTAATATTTAGCGAAACACTGTGGAAAAGTTCATGTGAAAGAATCTTTCTTGTTTTTTTTTTTGTTTTGAATGGGGGAAAGATTTCCGAGTATCGATTTTGTTCATAAATGGAGAATGATGGTTTGAATTCCATTATGAGCCTTTCGACATCTTTCAACAACATTCCAAACATGTCAAGATCAAACGGAGAGGTTCAGGTTTTGTTGATAAAGCAAAACGAAAAAGCGGTACTAATGAGGTTTGTAGACTAGGATTTTTTCGATACATTCTTTCCGATCTTTTTGATCGCAAGAAAAAGTTACAGTGAACATTAATATTAATCTCACCACAATTCTCATAAACATTGTAACCCTAGAAGGGTTATCAAATTAGTGGTCGTAAATTTAGGAGAAACAGTTTCGTAAGTTTGATCATTACAAAATAAGTGGTCACAAGTTATATGTACACTATCACATTTACTAGGCTAACAGTTGAAATTGGATGGTGATATCAGGTCCAACTGAAGCGTTCCTTACTAAGACTGGGACTGCTACCAAGATTTCAACTAAATGTCAGACGAATATTACGGGTGGGGTTTTCTGGGATTATGGATTCATTTCATGCCGGTACAAGATGAATGTCCTGGAAACACAATTTTCTGTACTTTCTATTTTTTTTGCGACCTTCACGCTGCGAATGAAAGGGAAATTATAATAGAAATGAAATGTAAATGTTTGTTCCATGTTTAAACAAAGGCAACACTATGATTTTTTTCGATGAAACACACACTGGACCAATTCAGCCCACAGACGATCCAAAACACCCGCATCAAATTTTAATGACCAAAAATTTATCTCTTTTATTTTATGATATATTTGGTAATTTGAAGCTTGATATAATGATTAAACATTATTGATTTAGAGAAACTGTAGCTCAGTGTACAATGTGAAATTTTTTATTCAGACCATATTGAGTTGGAAAAATTAGGCAATTTTCTTAGGGGGTCCAAATTACCCCCACTTCCCTAATTATGGTCCAGGATGTCAAAATATCGAGCATGTTGTTTGGTTGTATAAAAATGCAATTAATGAATTTAACTGGCTGCTGTTCAAAAGTTCTAAAGGGTACACTCTGCATATCAGATGATGATAGCTCGAGTAGTCGCGATCTTAATATTATGATCCCCATATATATCTTCCTTAGAAGCCCTCTTCACTTCCTCGAATGTACTTGTGCATTCTCCTTTTCCTTTCCTATACATAAGCAGAACTTGACACCCAATGAGATCAGATCACTACAGAAGTTACACGAACTTCCCAAGAGAGGACTCATAGGATACTCAATATACATCATCTGGCTATAAAGTTATTACAACCCTTTACAAACAATGTTCCGGACAACGTGGCAACGAAGGAGAAAATGCTATTTTTATCTACAATATGTTCCTGTAGTCATAGATTTTTTTGAGTTATGCTTATATTTATGTAGATCTTAACTTTTTAGACTTGTGTTTAAAAATGATAAATGATAACTCCTTGCCTTTTATTGCATAATTGAATAAACAGAAGGAAAGGGTAGTAATGGCTTTAATGGTATTTTTGTGTTCATTTTTGAACAGAATGTGGTTCCAAATTCTACCACGCTTTCTCATCTAAGCTGTTTAAAGGATACAAATTCATACAGGAAACGGTTTTTTCAGTGTTTCCATTTGATGTAGCAAAAGAGAAAAAAATACAGATTCTGAACAATGAAAAAACTAAATTCAAATGCAATTACTACACACAATCACAGTCCTATGTAAAAATCCCGTCCGTGCCCCTAAGCTCAGACCCACCAACTTTTATCCAACTAAGATCCCCCATGATCATGAGGAAGTATTGATCCTGCGCAACCGGTGTCAATTGATAGAACTGTGTGCTGAAGCATCAGTAGGAACTAATATCGCATCAAGATTCAATTGATTAAAATGATAAATCGAAAAATCTATGACCTTCCTAGAAAGAAAGTTCTCGTCTGGTCCTCCATCCACTTTAATTATGGTTACTGGCTTGATTATTCCGTGGTACCGAATAATTCCGAATTCAGACAGCTCGCACACGAGTCTCACCTCTTTCGGTTCCAGAATCGAAGCTAGCTGCTGTGCAGGAATAAAAATGGAATTTTGTTACGTAACGATCACGGCTATCCCCCTCCCCCCTACGTAACATTAAGTAACGAAACCAAAAGTCATTCTTGAAAAAAAATGAAGAAAAAACTGATTTATTATAATATTTTGCGATAAAATACAAATATACCACTTTTCACGAAAATTTTAGAAAAACTATATCGGTTTGACATGGAATCGCTGTACCGATAGAAGATAAAGGAATGCGTTAGTTAGCTTAAAAATCCATTTCCACTTTTGAGCAAAGATCCAGTTCGTCAGCGGGAACATCGAAAGAACTGATATATGGGAATTCAATTTCCCGAATTTCCTCAATTTCCTTCACAACTTTCCGAAAATTTTCAATTTGGTTCAAATATGTGTTTCATTTGTATGAAATAAAAATCCAGTGAAATTAGGCTCGGAAATGTGGTGGTGACATTCCCATCAATTTTAGGGAATTCTTTTCTTCACGTTTCGTGTTTACATTTTTCCCCAATCCTCCCGCACACTTGTCAACGATACAATCAACTGTTACTATGCTAATTTTGAGAGCGCTGCCACTGAAGCATGAAGAGATATAAAATAAATAACACTTTAATCAGCTGTTTTTCAACAAATCAACTCCTAATCGTTGATTCACAATCTCTACAGAACGTCGTTGAAAAATATATCTTTCTAGCTCAGGCATTAGTCACTGTTGATAGCATGAAAACGATGAATCAAATGAAATGGTCAAAATTTCTTGAGACACTCGGGAATACCCATCCCGAAGTTTAATATAATTATCTATAATTCCAGCGACACATCTTCGCCGTCCAAGATCATGACATTGCTTTTCTGACATGTGAACAAGAGCTTCATTCCTACATATGGCTATGAATACCGTTGTGGGGAGGATATTTTTTTCTGTGTAATAATTACAGCCCCATCCATCGTCAATTTCGCTACCGTCGACGGGCCAAACTAAACCAAAAACATAGAAATGAATTGATTTTTGTTCATTTTGTTCATGAATCATATTAGGAATAACAAAAAAACAAAAAATAACAAAAAAGAAAAGAAGAACTTTGTTTGTCGGTATTTAAAAAGCTAATCTGCTTTACGGCTCTAATTCTTATTTTGAACCATTCTTCCATTCTATTCATGGCAATTCTAACTATGTGTATAGCCTGGGTAAAGGACGCGAGAACGATTCATATCATGGGATGCCTCTCTTCATTATCGTTCCACAACAAAACGGGACTTGGAGCCGGTTTTGTCGTACTTACTTTCTGCGAATGCTTGCTACCGTCGGTTCGCAAGCCTTGCATCGCTGGAAGATAGCGCATTCCGATGTCAAATTCAGATGAAACTGTATAATTCCAAAGAGCGAGAAAAAAGCGAGAAGAAAGGTGTGCGAGCAGGTTGTTCACCCAACATAATCGCGCTAATTGAAAGCGCAAAGTGCAACAGGTTGGTGTTATTCATTTCCATTTAGCCGGATTGTTTTTAATTGGATTGTTCGCTGAACTATTTTTTGAAGATGGTATACAAATTAAATTTGGGATTCACAAACATTCTCTGGAACTATACGGTGGGTGCAATAGGACATTCCATCCGAGCTCCCGTAGCTTCTGGCGGGTCATCAAAGATGTGTGAGGCCGAGCGTTGTCCTGGTGAAAAACAACATCATTCCTATTGATCATTTCTAGCCGCTTCTGGTCAATCGCCTGCTTCAAACGGTCAAGCTGCTCACAGTAGGGAACCGAGTTGAGGGTCTGGCCATAGTTGAGCAGCTGATAGTGGATGATTCCCTCCAAATTCCACCAAACACACAGCAAAACCTTCCTGGCCGTCAATCCGGGCTTGGCGATGGTTTGGGCCGACTCACCGCGCTTCGACCACGACTTTTTTTGCTTTAGGTTGTCGTACGTGATCCACTTTTCATCACCTGTCACCATTTTCTTCAAAAATGGGTCGAGTTCGTTCCGTTTCAGCAGCGCATCGCAGGCGTTGATTCGATCTAAAAGATTTTTTTGCGTAAACTCGTGTGGCACCCATACATCCAGTTTTATTTTGGAATCCAATCTTCTGCAAATGGTTCCAAACGGTTTTATGGTCTATACCCAGTTCCTGGCCAATCGAGCGAATGCTCACATGCCGGTCTACTTGGATGATTTCAACGATTTTATCGGTTTCCACGACGATTGGCCTACCAGTACGGGGTGTATCTTCGACAGCCATTACACCAGAACGAAATCGATCAAACCAACGCTGTACTGTACGAATCACTGTAACGATAAATCCATAAACTACACGATTTTTTTCGGCCGCCTTCGTTGCATTTTTACCTCGCAGATAGAAAAAAGGTAAAATATGACGAATTTCTTGCTTGGTTGACTCCATCTTTGACGCGCTATAACTTGAGACTGAAAATGACAATCACAACACTATCACTTGTAGCACAGATTGTCGTCTTTAAATAGCCGTATAGTATGACCCGATGCGATAAATACAACACAAGATATGTTTAAGTGTTGCCATATATTGACAATATACGTATATACATTTCTTTTTCCCAACCCAATATATAGACCACATGTTCGGAAATCAGTGACGTGAATTTCTATCACTTTCTATCACTATTTACGCTAGCTACATAGCGTTTGACGGATTTCCTTACCTAGACCTTACCTAGTTAAGCAACTTGGCATACTTGGTTTTCTGAAAATTTATCTAGAATAACATATGGAAAAGGCTAAATATTTTTGATAATTTTTTTATATTTTTTTTCACTCGAAAATGGTAAGTCCTACAAAAAAGTGATCTATGGAAGAGTTTTAGAAAAATTTCAGAATTAAAAAAAAATACTGAAAAAATATTTTTTGAAATTCTACACAAAAAAAATCGATTTAAAAAAAATTAAAGTCGATTTTCTCAAAATGGTCATCTCAGATTTTGATGAAATGGCAGATAAATGGCAGATAAATATTTGCCCTACAACTCTTCCATACATCGCAACTTGTACATATTTGAGGCGAAAAAGTTTTTCTAACAAAAACTTTTTCAAGATTTGTTCTCGAAAATTTTCTATTTTTTTTTTTTTTTTTTGGGGTGCACAGTTATAGAAAAAATCAATAACAGGTAGAAATGGATTGATGGTGACCCTTGGATGCTAAAGTAAAACACAGTAAACAATGTCACACTTTTTCTTGTTGAATTCTGATGATTACGCAGAAACAAAATAATTTTATTTTTTTACCCGTAATTTATATTTATAAAAACAAAATAAAAACTGTACTTTAGCCTACAAGGGTCACCATAATTTCATTTCTCTTTTTTCCATTTTTTTCTTATGTTATTGCTTTTTTCTAAGGCTGTACAAAAAAAAATTAAAATTTTCATTAAAAAATCTAGAAAAAGTTTTTGTTAGGAAAACTTTCTTGCCCCTTATATCTACAATCTATCTACCATTCCATCAATATCTGAGATGACCATTTTGAGAAAATCGACTTTTAGTTTTTGAAATCGATTTTTTTCAGTGTAGAATTTCAAAAAATATTTTTTCTGTATTTTTTCCTGAATATTCAATTATTTTCCTCAAACTCTTTCATAGATCACTTTTTGTAGGACTTACCATTTTCGAGTAAAAAAAATGAAAAAAAAATTATCAAAAATATTTAGCCCTTTCCATATGTTAGTCTAGAGAAATTTTCGGAAAACTAATTATGCCAAGTTGCTTAATTAGGTAAGGTCTTCACACCCAGAAAGTTTAATTAAGTTTTGAGAGGGTCATGCCAATCCCATAGATGAGTTGGTGCGAAATTCGTCGTTTACGAAGTACATAACCTTATATTAAGAATTACATAATATAAAATATTATACAGATAAAATCTCGAATTTTTCAACACTAGTAAATTTTGTCGGAAACGATATAATTCTGGATAGCCGTAATTTTAAACCCAACTAGTCAAGTCACACATCCGAAGATGAACAATCAGATGAAATTTCATCGCGTGATAAACGAAACGGTAAAATGTAAGAAATCATTAGCAGCTCTGTAAAAGCATTTTCCATTTCTGACTCTGTCCATCTATTACAATGGTTTGCATTGTTCCGAGACACGTTATTCCACAACATTAAAATTCACTTCGTTACTTCCTTTCTTTATGGGTCAATTGATGATGTGTCGATTTCTGCGAAGGCGAGGTTCAACAAAACTCTATACAAGTCATTGATTTAAACAGATTGTTTTTCCGAAAAAAAGGTTTAAAAAATATTCATGGCAAGTATGTCGCAACGTACCCTAGACTACTTTTTGCGATGCTTGGAAGTAAACTAATTCAAATATTTGCGCACAATCTCCATTTTCAAGATCAATCTTTTTTTTTTGTTTACTGTATTCAGTTTTCAAACAACTGGCACTCGACACCAAATCGAATCAAGCTTGATCCCGTGCTGCTTTTGCAGCGCATCTATCGTCTAGGATGTTTATCATAAGCCGCATAAGCAACAGACAACGGTATTATTTTCTAATTGAAACGTTTCTTTGTTTGTAATTCATCCCACCGAACTTCCCTCTGCTCCTCTGAGTTTTCCATTTCATCCATCCATCTTCTCGTGATCAAAAATCAGCAAAGTGTGCAATTTTTTTTCGCTTAGGTTTGATGGGACACATACCTCCATGATCCACCACTGATCCTCGCCACGTATCTGTGGCCACAGTGTCCAATGATTCTATTTTTTCAAGTTCATGGGTATGTGGTGGCCACTAGCACAAACAGCGCGCCTATATCATCTGTGGATGGGTTCGCTTCATCCGTTCGATTTAGTCTCCATCGAGACATCAACCTCAGCGGAACAGACGTGAGTGTAGTGAAAGGAATTCGAAAATAGACGCACGAGTGTGAAAATAAAATGTGAAACTCCGATCAATCAGAATTATAGGAGAAATTTTGTGTCAACAACGATCAGTGATAAGAAACAGCATGGTCACTCGAGTGAAATATTGGCTTGTTATTTCAGTGACAACACTGTTGTGCATTGGGTCCGGAGATTCATTCTTTCTGTTTCTGAAAACATTGGCCCAAATCGGACGGGAAGACTTCGAACGAAACAGTTATGCGCAACCTACTTACGGCAGCAGTAAGGCGACAGTTACGATCGAGGGTTGACACATTGTGCGCTAATTTATTCTTTTGCTCGTTTATTTCGCCGCCAAAAATTAAGACACGCAGTCGGAAGAGGTTCCCGAGTATGATTTCATCATTGTTGGTGCTGGCCCCGCTGGATGCGTGCTGGCCAATAGGCTGTCCGAAAACGCAAGATGGAAAGTACTGCTGCTCGAGGCTGGCCCTGGAGAGAATGAATTGAACAACATTCCCATACTGACCACATTCCTTCAGGACTCTAGCTACAACTGGGGGGATGTGGCTGAGGCACAAGATGGATCCTGTTGGGGTGGGTATCAAAATCAATGCTATATCCATATTGTTAATTTTCATAAACGATATTAGTGCACCATGATGATGCATTCCGACTGTCCTAAGTACGGGAATTTATTGAGCCAGCAAATATGCCGCAGAATATTTTTTCTCAATTAATGCATTCTCAAGAATTAATTTTTTTTTTTTAATCTATCAAGCAGAATCTATCATTGAATAGAATGTCGTTTTCTTAAAGCTAGTAATTATTATTAGTACTGTTGGCTAAAACTCCAATTGTGTTGTGTGTTGTGTGAATGATTTATAATATTTGGTGATTTTTTCTTAGTTTGAATTATCCGGATCCCATTGTATTGGGACCCAGATGATTCTCACATATTGCACGTCATTCCTAATAGCTTTGAGATAATAATTATAATATAGATAATATTTCCAAATTTCGATTTTTTTAGAATTTTGAGAATTTTGAGTTTAGTTCATATTTAACTCTTTGTGGTCGCTTATCTGCTTTCAGCCACCATACCTTTTTTAGAGTTCTGGTCGTTTGTCTGCTCTCAGCCACCACAACAAGAAACCATGCTAATCTTATATTTTACTCAACCATGTATCAGTTTATGCTTTTCCTAAACGAAGCTTGATGTCTTGTGAACCTGTTCACGAATCAATACGGTGTTCCTATGAGTAATAGATAGCGGTACTCAGTATCAAACAAAGTAGTCACACACACAAGACAACGCACAGTGCGTTGAATGCATAGGAATGTGGGACAAAAATCATAACAGTAGAATTTAGCCATTGTAACACTTTGGTGTGATAGAAAAGATTGTTCATATGTATCAGAACTACTGTTTGCATAAATGTCCCATGTTATTTTAATAATCGCGTAAGTGTCTCAAGCGATAAAATCTTTGTTCATCTGAAGTAGTTTTTTTTAAAGTAGAATAATTGTTTGCATATGTGTCTTATGTTATCTGAATAATCTCATGTAAAACAATCTTTGTTTGTTAGAAGTGAAAAGTGTTGATCGTTTCGGTTACACATTGCTGGCATTAATTACATATTTATTGCAAAAGTGTCTCATATCCAACGGATAATAAAAATATAATTATGTATTGATTATACTTCATATAATTTACTCTTGAAGACTGTTTCGATAGATTTCACACGAAGACGAATTAAAAAAAATATATGTTTTATACAAAACATTGCATTAAAATACATTGTTATGCTAATATATTAGGGTGGCAGCAAAAATGGTCATGTCAAATTTCAAAAAAAAAATTCCATGCATCCATTGCTTCCCTATAACACATATACGAGTATATAGTTCACAAAAAAAAAATGTTTATGTTTCATAATCTTGCATGTATATTTGCTTTTCCAAGGAAAAATAATTCCGACCAGTACGATACCCATGCCTAAATTTAATACCACCGCGAAGGGTTAAATATGTTCGTATGTGTTTTTTGATATTTGTGATTCTTTTTCAGAAAATATTGCGTGGTACGAAAAAATCTAATAAATTTGAAATCGATTTTCCTAAAATCTATTATTGTACAGGGTCTTTCAGATTAAACGCTCACGCAATAAATTTCAATAACTTCTACAAAAGTGAACCGATTTATATTTTAAAAAAACGAAAATAAAGCTTATTTCAGGACATTTTCGATGTGACCACCCATTTTTTCAATAACGCGTTTTAAACGGTGAACAAAATTCTTCATGCACATTTCTAACATTACGACTTCGATGCTGTTGAAAATCCGAGTTATTTATTCTCTAAGTTCCTCCAAATTTTGTGGCTTATTAACATAGCAACGGTCCTTCACGTACCCCCAGAGGACAAAGGTACCATAAGAGGACAAAGTTTCATTAAAGCTTCGGTTGCTCGAGTAATAGGATTTCACTAAAAATAACCGTTCTTGTAAATTGTACATCTTGACACTAAAAACCATCCGATCAGACTGAACGAGTAGCCGAATATTATCGTCCCGAAGGGGGGAATGCAGTTTTACCATCGACGGAGCGAAAAAAAAATATAAGGAGCTATTCGATTTTTTTGCGTGACCGTTTAATCTGAAAAACCCTGTAGACTGAATCTGCATCTTCCAATTCACAAGCGCAAATCTCTGTTATTGAACAGGTATGACAAAGGTTTGGATAGCACTCGTTTCATTATGTTCTTCCTCAAATTATCTGGAAAATTCTTCAATATTCCGGGCATTCCATCAAGTGATCAATGTTTGAAATGCATTGCGAATTAGTTTCCAGATCCATAAATAGTTGTATTGCATGGGAACTTCAATAATAGACTACATGTACCGAAAGTGATGAAAGATAACACAATTTTATCTTGGAGAAATATAAATTATAAAACACCCACAGCAGTAAAATTATTGATCCACTATCTGCTAGAGAAGGGGTTTGCAGTTTTTTGTTATGGCAGAGCACATTTTATGGCAAAAACATTTGACGAAGCACCTGCATTTTTTTATCAACCAAACAAATTCTAATTGCATTTACATTACCCAACTGAGAACAACTCTATTTCGGTTGCGCGTCGCAGTTACACGACATCTGACCCGGAGTAAACAAGATAAGTGACTATATGTCCAGTGATAATGAATCAAAAAAAATATTTTTTTTTTCAAGTGAGAGTATTTGCTATAACATCGCGGAGCACAATTTTCCCACGGAGCACCATTTGAAAACCCCTGTGTTAGAGAATTCAGATATCCCACTTCTCGACTTGTCAAATTGACTCTTACGTAGACCTGGACCTAAAAAATAGAGTTCAGTTTGTGCTCAAATATGAGGCAGCTTAGAAGTTGAAAACAATCATCCTTCCCTACCAATGAAAGCCTGATCTCTCACCGTGTATGTGGGTTTCTTCCAGAATACAGAATTCAGTGAGGAAGTTCGACGGTTTGGAAAAATTTGAAGAGTACTCAAGATGGGCGGAATGTTCATACATTCTTGAAAATGTAAAACACATTCCATTTATTTCTGAAATAAAAATAAAAGTATTTCTGAATGAATTTTCAAAAAAATATTTGTTCAACGTGTCCACGTGGACATTATCTGTACCCCTACGCCTCTCACCTTGAGCAAGCGTGGACATTTTCGTACCTTGGGTTTCTTTTTTCATTGTTTTGGAAGGGTCGAGTCCTAAGCGACTTCTTCATCCAAAGGAACGTTTTTTACACATCAAATATAGAAATCTCAGAAATGTTTTTTTTCGTTTTTGAGATATATTCCTCATTCTTATGATGATTTCGAAAGATTTTTTTATCAAAATTTGTACAATTACTTATTTCTTTCAAATAAAAAAAAGAGTGGACTTCCTAGGTAAATTGGGTTCGAAACGTCCATGAGATGACGCAAATTTTAAAAATCTATTTTGATGTGTCGATAAAAACGAGACACTTGCTTTTTATATGATTTCTAGACAGATCAGACTTTTTGAGTTTGAAAAAATGGCAACATTTTTGATTGCGTAAAATATATATTTTTAAAAAACCTAAAAAAATCCTTTTATCTAAAATATTAAAATCTCGGGAACGCTTATTTTTTCCTATTTCAAAATACATCATATCATCTAAGAAGGGAAAAAAGCGTTCCTAAGATGTTGATATTTTATGTAAAAAAAAGTCTCAGATTTTTAAAAATGTAATATCGAGGTAGGATCTTTTAGATCTCGACATCTCAGAAACTGCAAAAAAACGAACATTTTTAAACTTTTCGCCTAACACGCCGACACCTCAGGTCATATACAGACCCCGTTCGATTTTGGCACGTTTCGTTTTTGGCAAATGTACGGTATTCTTATCTTTATTCAAGTAATTGTTGTTTGCATTTTCAAATAATGCAAACTATATCTCAATTAATGATGAACAACATTGTATTCGGAAATATTTCGTCACAAGTTTATTCATCCAAGTACATCTCCAGCGCAGCATTACGAATCTTTCTGAGGTGCAGGATATCAGCCATCTCAAAGTGCTTGTCCTCAGCCCATTCGATCACCCGGGCCAGTTCTTGAGCGACTTGGTGGGTTCGGGTCAATGCTGAACCTGGAAGTACGATGTCCACCAAAATCGAATCTTCGTCTCCTTGTTTTTCCAAGAAATGTTCGTCATCTCCTTCTTCCTCTATGCCGTCGCAGCCTTATCATCCTTATTCAGTACCAGAGCCATAATTCTCGCGTCTGAGTATTCATCAAAGCAAAATCGGGGTATTGCCGATGTCCATCTGGAAATACGCAAAGGAACGTCATCTTCGTGCAGCAGTTCCAACTATCCAGCCTAAATTTTTCCAAGATCGTTGAATCACTGTTTCGGATGCATCCATCCATGCTTCATGCAGCCAAAAAGAATCGTTGATTTGCGCCGGCTTTAAGGTTGATTTTCTTAAACCGTTGCTTAAAGTAAGACTCATTGGCGATTTCAAGATATAATTCGTCTCGGTATCTTATTTTGGTAATTTGAATGACCTGTTGGTCCATGTCCTGTATCAAGCCGTCATCCGAAATAAGTTCATGTTGAAAATGATGGGCCGGACAATACTACTAGAAAATTTTCGTATATTTGGTACGAAAGACTCGTGAAAACACTTCTGAAAAATGTCGCGAATCGTCCATGCATTTTTCAAAGCGGCGTATTCAACAGGAATTTGAACGTTTTTGGAAGCCCTATGGGTTCTTTTTCCAATTATAAACATCGGTAATTTTTAGATCGACCAATAAATTGAATAATTTATTCAAACACTTCTGATATACAACAAATTGTTCATTGTTATTTCGAGGAAATTGCTAACTTTGCCGTCAACGCGACTTATAAGCCGGCGCACACATCAAAAAAACGTAATTTAATTTCTGTCTGCACTTTGTCCTGTTTGAAGTCCCGATTGGGTTGTTGCTCGGGTATGACTTATAACCAGCTTTCAGTTTTCTGGCCAAATTGTAATCTAAGGTGTTGGTATTAGCCTTGATCTGCCGGATAACCTTCAACCGTGGTTCACGAAACATGACAACTAGCTTCTTACTCTTGTTTTGGATTTTCCCTCGACCAAGCGCGAACGACAGGGATGCCGAGCCACGCGAAAAGGCATTGTAACAAAAAAAAGATACAGTTTCTGAAGATTATTTTTCTACGCCCGTAGCATGTTTTTCGTATCGTATACTACTTGAGCTGAAAAGTTCCGAGATTTTTAATGAAAACGAAAAGTCTTCGAAAAATGCCTCAGTGCCACTCTGCAGACTGCCTATTGGACTCAGAAGTGTTGTAATGGATTCACGTCTCATCCATTGTCCCGAAACTTCGAAAGAAGTTCACTCGATTACGCTTCAACAAGGCCAAGCCGGCTATTGAATCATCAACGCGCCGTTGTTTTTGGTCAACGGTCAGCAAACACGGCACCCTTCGCGCGGATAGCTTTTGTCCAAAATGTCGTGCAAAATGTATCCCACTAGTTCTTTTGAACTCAACAAACTCGCGTAACTTCACTTTACGATCGTTCAAAACGAGTCGACGTACTTGTTTTACGATTTAAGGTGCTTGTACGGCCCATTCCAAATTCACTAATGCACCGATGAACTGTTGTTCTCGAAGGAGCAGAAGAGAAATAACATTTCGTCAACCACTGCATTGATTGTTCAGGAGTTTTTCCGATCAAAAAACAATGTTAGATCTAAATACGATATTCCTCTTTTTCCATTTTCTATACGAATGCTCAGGTAGGGACACCTAAACATCTGTAGTTTATGAACAAATAAACGAAACGTCATGAAACTTCACACATAAGCTAGTGACAGATGAACCTCTCGAAATGAATCTTGTTCATTTTTAGTGGGCCATCTTTTGAAGAATCCCGGAACTTTTCAGCCCATGTATTTAGTATTCTATGAATAGTCACATTTGGATAATGTAGCGCAAATTTGTTGCATATTTTGCATATTTTTCCATTATGCTTTGTCAAGAAAACCGGTTTGAGAGTATTTACCATGAGTACATTATGTAAAAGTATATTTTCAAGGATTATTGGCAACCCTTTAGAATTGACCAATCAGCAGCTGAAATGGTAGTGCTAAAGGCAGCAGCTAAAAGGGTTGTGCTAGAGGATAAGACTAATCATTGTCTCGCTGAGTATTTATCTTTTGCGATTAGCTTTTCCAGCAGTTGCTTTTAGTTTTCTGTTATTGTTATCATATATCTGGCAACGATGTTCTGTGTTTCCGTTTCTAGCCTAAGATTACCGCATAAAGGCATATGGTGTAAAATGAAAATCTAAAAACGGAACATGTATCCAATAACGAACGATTTCAAACGCTTATAACTTGACTATTATAAATATTATTTCTAAAATATCTAAAGGGTGTGTCACATCAAATTGCATCACGGAAAAAACGCTGTAGAAATTAAATTTTTAGGAATTATATCTTCAGCTTTCGCTTATAATCAGATAAGAGTGTATAGATCACGTTGGCCATGCTTCACTGTCAATTTTTCGTAAATTTGGAAAAATGTCGTCGAACGAAAAAGAGCGTCGTGAATTAATCCTGTGCACTCATTTCGAGAATCCGGAGTTGTCACATCGGGACATCGGTAAGATGCTGGGAATCGTCCAATCCACGGTCAGCAGAGTACTAAAACGATACTTCGAGAACCTAACCATCGACCGGAAGGTGAAGAACGGCAAAAATGGATGCTACGTCAGTGAAAAAGATTACAAGCGCGTAGTTAAGCAGTTTAGACGTGATCCGAGAAGTTCGGTCCGGGATGTCGCCAATAAGCTGAATTTGTCAAGTTCATTCGTCCAGCGGACCAAGCAGCGGGAGGGCCTGCGTACATACAAGGTTCAGAAGGCTCCTAACCGCGACGAAAGGCAAAACATGGTAGGGAAGACGCGAGCCCGGAAGCTGTACACCGAAATGCTGACGAAGCCGCATTGCCTGGTAATGGACGACGAAACCTACGTCAAAGCGGACTTTCGTCAGCTGCCGGGCCTGTTGTTCTTCTCCGCAGAGGACAAATTCAGCGTTCCGGAGGAGATTCGCAAGCAGAAACTATCCAAGTTTGCCAAAAAGTACATGGTGTGGCAAGCGATCTGCTCTTGCGGAAAGCGGAGCGCCCCCTTCGTGATGACCGGCACGGTAAACGGGCAGGTTTACCTTAAGGAGTGCCTACAGAAGCGCTTACTACCACTATTGAAGCAGCACGAGGGCCCGACCATCTTCTGGCCGGATCTCGCTTCGTGCCACTATTCAAAGGACGTGTTGGAGTGGTACGAAGCCAACGGGGTCACCTTCGTGCCAAAGGAAATGAACCCGCCCAACGCGCCGGAGCTTCGCCCAATAGAGAAATATTGGGCGATTATGAAGCAGGCCCTCCGGAAGAACCCAAAAGTTGTCAAATCGGAGGCGGACTTCAAGAGAAAATGGATTTCTGTTCAAAAAAAACTACAACCTGACGTTGTACAGAACCTTATGGACGGGGTAAAGAGGAAGGTGCGAGCATACGGGCTTGGGCTCGAAGTATGAATAAAAAGAAAATGCCAAAAGTTGTTTAATAGTTTTTATTTTACTGTCTAAAATTTTCAAAAGGATCGGTCTACTGGGCGAATTTCTACAGAGTTTTTTCCGTGATGCAATTTGATGTGACACACCCTTTATATATATAAAAATGGATTTCTGTCTGTCTGTCTGTCTGTCTGATTCTTATGGACTCGGAAACTACTGAACCGATCAACATGAAAATTGGTATGTAGGGGTTTTTGGGGCCGGCGAAGGTTTTCGTGATAGTTTAAGCCCCCTCCCCCATCTCTAAGGAGGGGGGTGCCATACAAATTAAACACAATTTTCTACATTACTCGGGAATTAATAAAGCAAATGAAACGAAATTTGGCATATGGAGGTTTTAGGGTTCAATAAATGTTTTTACGGTGGTTAGACTATCCACCCCCCTCTCTAAGGGGGGGCTGCCATACAAATGAAACACAAATTTCTGCATTACTCGAGAATTAATCAAGCAAATGGAACCAAATTTTGCATGTAGAGGTTTTAGGATGCAATAAATGATTCTATCAAACTCTATCAAACAAATGAAACGAAATTCGGCATATGGAGGTTTTAAGGTGCAATTAATTATTCTATGGTAATTAACTCTCCACCTCCCTCTCTAAGGGGGATGGGGGGGAGGTCGGCAGCCATACAATGAAACACAAATTTCTGCATTACTCGAGAATTATTCAAGCAAATGAAACCAAATTAGGCACATTGAGGTTTTAGGATGCAGTAAATGTTTCTATGATGGTTAGACTCTACACTAGAGATGTGCCATCCGCTCATGAGCTGTTCCGAAGAATCGACTCTTTGAAGTGAGTTGACGCGGAACAGCTCGCAAAAAAAATCAAACAGCTCTTCAGCTCACTTTGATGATGATGAAGGAGAGAAAAGAGCTGTAGAATTGAAGAGAGTGTGTGAGCTGTAAGATTCAAATGAACTGACCGTCTCTCGCTCTTCGTGTTAAGACATCAGTTTAGTTTCATTTGTCCCTCGTCTTTTCAACTGTTATATTCGCGTTGACGGCATTGAGCTTTGTTTAGCAGTTTAGGGGGCGCCAAAAATAATAATTGGCTCTCAGGCAGAATGAACACGTTTTTAAAATTCAAATTATTAATGAAAATTAACTTCTGTGTATCAAATGAGTATTCTATTTCAATGAAAAACACTTTGTTTGCAGGCGGTGCAAAAATCTCATTAGATTTTTTTTTTTTTTGAAGAAAACTTTCTATTGTAATGTAAAGCCTCAGTAAAAATGTCGGAAATGTTGTACTCGCCGAGTCTGTTGTAAATAATAGTCTGGAATACGTGTTTGAAGTAATTAATAATATGGTGTGAAAAATTTCATTTGAATTTTAACATTTTCAAACTGGCTTCGTGGCTATCGAGTTTGGGACCCAAATTGAAAGTCGGCACTGACAACTGAGCTGAAGAGCTGTTCATAAAGAACAGCTCATTTAGATGAGCTGTTCTTTATGAACAGAGCTGTTCATCATGATGAGCTGATTTGCACACCTCTACTCTACACCCCTCTCTCTAAGGGGGGCTGCCATACAAATGAAACACAAATTTCTGCATTACTCGAGAATTAATAAAGCAAATGAAACCAAATTTGGCATGTGAAGGTTTTAGAGTGCAATAAATGTTTTTACGGTGATTAGACTATCCACCCCCTATCTAAGGGGTGGCTGCCATACAAATGAAACACAAATTTCTACATTACTTGGGAATTAATCAAGTAAATTAAACGAAATTTGGCATGTGAAGGTTTTAGAGTGCAATAAATGTTTTTACGGTGATTAGACTATCCACCCCCCTATCTAAGGGGTGGCTGCCATACAAATGAAACACAAATTTCTACATTACTTGGGAATTAATCAAGTAAATGAAACGAAATTTGACATATGGTTTTTTTGACATAATTTTGCATGTGGAGGTTTTATGGTGCAATAAACGATTCTATGGTGGTTTGATAATCCTCCCCCCTCTCTTAGGTGGGGCTGCCATTCAAATGAAAGACATATTTCTGCATAATTCGAAAACTAATCAAGCAAATGGAGCCAAATTTGTCATGCGACTGTTTTAGGGGACACGAAACATTTCCATGGTGAATAGACTCTCCTCTTCTCTCTCTGAGGGGGGGGGGGGGCAACGCTATTCGGTATGTGAGGGATTTTGGGTATGAGAAATGTTTCTATGATGGTATGACACCCCTCCCTCCTCTGGAATGGAGAGGGGGTCCCATAACAATATTACACATATTTCAACTGAAGAAAATTTCCAACCAAACATGACAATTGAAAATTTTAGGAAAACTCTGAAGTAAAAAGGGAAAATTCGGAAAATTTAATTTCCATATGTTCTACGCACGATGAAACGCAAACGCATCTTCTTCTATCTTTACCAATAACAAAGTATCGACGAATGTGTTGATAGGAGCAGAACTCGAGGAAGGAATTGTCCGATTTAGGGCTGTCTTAATTCTATCATATTTTCTGTATAAAACATTGATTTCGTGAAACGGAGAAACATGTTATTTACAAGTGGTTGAACAATCTTGAACGAGAATTGTGTCTGAAAATAATCTGATATTATAATGATGAGTTTTGTTAGAAATACTAGGAATTTTATAGTAAAAGGTAAATTCAATAGGGTCGATTAGAAGATCAATCAATGAACAGCTCTGCGATTGGACCCATGAACTTGCTCATAGTAAGAAATCGTGAATGGTTGAAGGTATTGATAACAAAAAACAAAGTTTGGGCGGGACGAAGTTTGCCGGGTCAGCTAGTTATATTTAAAAAATAAGAAAAGAAAATATTTCAACGCAAATATCGCAATTAAAAAAATATATTTTTGAAATAAACTATTGCATAATTGTATAAATTCGAGCAAAAACTCGAACGCGCTAAATCCCACATTTTGATTAGTCAAATTTGCGCTCTCCCAGTATTCGAGTGTCACACATCCAGTGTTTTAGTAATACTCTAGTCAGCGAGCCGTTCGCAGTGCATGTTAATGCTGAGAGTTGATTTAAGGGGGTATTCTAGAGTAGAAGCACGAATTTCTGACATTTTTTCGAGCTCGGAAAAAAATAAAACGAAGAATATGTTCACTATCCATTATATAATTATTTGTTTGTCTTTTTTTTAACAATAAAACAAAAACTAGACGGAAAAAAATATTCATAATAAGAATGGGAATAATTGTGCCATGGCGTACAGCCCTTCTGGTTATCTGAAACACAAAAAACACAAAACACAAAAATCGGACAGATTCTGAATCAGAAAAAATTCCGCTATCGCATGAACGTCGAACAAGTCAAAAACATATTTTTTTTGAAAAAATGACGGCCGTTTGAAGAGAAAAATTCTATTTTAAGCGTATTTTTCTACGTTTCCCGACTTTTAAAAATAGTAAAATTTAAAAAATGATAATTTTTACTGGTTCAAGCGATAGAGAGATGCATACAGATTGTATTCATATGAACTCGACCTAAATCGGTTCAGTAGAACTTAAGATATCGTGTACGCCAGTTTGAAAAAACTAGTTTCGAGAAAAACCCGTTTAAAGTTATTTGTTATAGCCGTATTAGATTAGATACCGCATCACAAAACTGGCTCTAACTCGATAAATAATGAGATTCCTGGGGTATATTTTTGAATGCCTAAACATCAGAAATACGAAGAAAAAATGTTTGATTTTTTTTTCAAATTCCTAGACTAGAATACTGCCTTAATGATTTGCAAGTTGTTTGCTCAGTGTATGCACTCATTCATCGGCAATTAAGTATTTGTTCTAAAAAGTTCATTCCTAAATATCTATGAGGACTGTTCGCGCCCGTGAAAAGGTTGATAATGGTAGTGGTAGTTAAACAACATTCTGTCAAATATGTACCAATTTTTTTTTATTTTAAATCGTCCCGCTGAACAGTCCCACAGCAGATTTTATTTTAAAATTTTTTGAAGTTGAATTTGAATTTTTGGTCGGAGATTTTTGATGATGTTGTCCATTCCAAATACCATTCGGAGGGTTAAAGAGTACTACATAGGCGTTATGAGACGATTGAGAGAGAAAATTCGTTGTTTTGTCAACAATTGTCTACATATGTTTGATAAAACTGCACCCAATTAGATTTATATGAGCATCGATAACCCAAAATAAACTGTGTAAATCATGTATGCCGTATAACACACTCATCGTTTTCTATTCCACAGGTATGATCGATCAACGGTGCAGCATCCCCCACGGGAAGGGTCTCGGTGGATCCACGTTGATCAACTACATGATGTACACCAGAGGTAATCGGGCCGATTATGACCGATGGGCGTCGCTGGGTAACCCCGGTTGGTCATACGACGAAGTCTTGCCGTATTTCATGAAGACTGAACGATCATCGCTGAGAGGATTGGAAAACTCTACGTACCACAATTACGATGGCATGCTAAGCGTGGAGTTCCCGGCGTTTCGGACACATTTGGCGCAAACGTTCGTTAAAGGTGCCCGCGAAATTGGTCACAAAAAAATAGATTACAACGGAAAATCCCAGCTCGGTGTTTCGTATGTACAATCGAATACCCTCAACGGCATGAGACAAACGGCCTATCGTGCGATGATAAAACCTGTTCTGGAGAACAGACCAAACTTGCACGTGAGACCGTACAGCAGAGTGACCAAGCTGTTGATAGATGCGAACACAAAGAGCGTTTATGGGGTAACGTACGCGAAGAATTTCAGAAACTTTGATGTCCATGCAAGCAAGGAAGTAATTGTTACAGCTGGGAGTATCAACACACCTCAATTACTGATGCTTTCCGGTATAGGGCCAGAAGAGCATTTGCGTAGTATAAAAATCCCAGTTGTTCAGAATCTTCCGGTTGGTGAAAACTTAATTGATAGTGTTGTTTTCAATGGGCTGACATTTATAATGAATGAAACGGGACAAGCTTTGCTAACAGACAGTCGGTTTCATTTGCACTCAATCGCCGACTACTTCCATGGTCATGGTCCACTTACTGTGCCGGGAGGCGTTGAAGCAATTAATTTTCTACAGACGAGCCATGGTGCACAGCAGCCTGGAGTTCCCGATATAGCGATAATTTTTTCAACCGGATCCCTAGTCTCTGATGGTGGTTTGGGACTCCGAAACGGGAAGCGTATAAAAACCAGTTTGTACAATAAGGTATACAAACCTTTGGAAAACCTCCGCAACGATCAGTGGACAGCATCTGTGGTGTTACTTCATCCGAAATCAGTGGGACAGCTCAGTCTACGGAGTGCAAACCCCTACAGTAGCCCAAAAATCCGCACAAACTATTTAACAGAAAAGGATGACGTCGAAACAATGCTCGAGGGAATTAAGGAAGCCGTCCGCATATCCAAATCGCCCTCGATGAAGCGTTACGACGCCCGGGTACTCGGAATTCCTCTTCCCAACTGTGAGCAATATCCCCTGAGCGACGACGACTATTGGCGGTGTGCAATTCGTACGCTCTCTAGTACCGCATATCAACAGCTGGGTACGTGCAAAATGGGACCGGCAGAAGATCCCACCGCCGTTGTATCAGCCGGCTTGCTAGTGCATGGCGTTGGAAAACTGCGAATAGCTGACGTTAGTGTTGTGCCCACCTCAATTTCCGGACAATCGGCCGCGGTTGCGTATATGATAGGCGAGAAAGCGGCAGATTTGATAAAAGCGCAGTGGAGTTAAAGATGAAATCGATATGAGAATGTAGTATGTACTAAGAATAAAATTATTTATTTCAAATTAATTATGGTTTATTTCATTTGTCTGGTGCATGTTACAAAGTTGCCAGTGTGGTATCTAAGAATTTGTTGTTGTAAAGAGACTTGAGAGTTTGATCGATAGAAACGATAAAGTTGATCATGCTTTTTTGAGAAAAAAAAATTATAAAAACTCCTAAAAGTTCAAAATTTTGTAAATAAAATATTATTATAAAAATATTTGTACTGAGTATCATAATATCGTGTATATCGCTTCTAATCGTCTCCGGTGGTTTATAACTCGAGAGTTTTTGACACTGTACTGAATACTCCGCGTTCTGAACTTCGCTGGCGAATGACGGATCTCTATAGTAGCATGTCCGATAAAGAACCTGAAAACCAGAGCAAAGGGTCCAGAGCCCCTAAGCAGGATGGTTGTAATAGTTATTGTTCATGGTCATTATGCAAAGAAAGAAATGGATGAACTCTTAATCACATCACTCACCACAGTGAATCCTAATTCTTAACAGCAATTATATTCAATCTTAATGTTATTTCTATTTTTAAATTTTATGACTGGACAATGGCCTATTGGAACTGATGGTCCCCACCTCTCATTTCTTCCATGCAATTGCGGGAGGTACTCAGTTCGCCATATCTTCCGAAAATCCTGCAACTTTTTTTAATTACTTGCCAGTGTTTCAGTCTATTCAGTGGAACCTTTGTATATTGTGGTTCGGAATGTTGCCGGAGTTCATGTATTTGAAATTAACAACATTGTTACCAATAATTCTTGGAATGTGGTATTTCGCAAAACGAACAGACCTTCAAAATCAGGGGCTTATGGTACTATTTAATAGGTTTCATTACCTGAGCAAATATTCAAGCTGCGATCTTTTCTCGCAAAAATTAACCTAGTTATATAAAGAGATTCAAACAGACTTGTGAGTGTGTGGTCGGCTATACGATGAGGTCCTTGACGAAATTAACTCTGGCCACTGGAAGTTGAACTCCCATGAACTATTCAACTAAAGTAGGTTTAACTGGGAAACAACGTTGACATTAATGTACCACAATACGGGTTAAACTACGACCTCCCAATGGTCAATACTCGAGACGTACCGACGCTAACAGCAGTTGTGTTTCAGCATGAAGCAATTTCATATGAAAATATTCTAAAATCAATCCGATGAATACGAAATAAAAATACAACTCATATTACATTTATGTTATACATTCTAGGGACATATCAATGGAGCGGTGAGCTTTGTGAGTCTAGTTCAGTTTTACTAAATACCTCCTATTCATCCTCATACGATGAACATGACGGATCAAAATGAATTCAGCATCCTTTATGTCCCTAGTAAGGTCTCTATTTTTAGCGGTTCTAGGAAGTCACAAATCATTCTCACTGCTGGAACAGTTGGAAGTTGGACCTCGATGGTAGTGGATAACCCTAGTTTTCCGGAAATATACCTTCTAAAACCGGTGAACAACTGTAAGCCCATTTCCTCAACCTGAATCAGCGTTTCTGTAACATGGAATCGAGTTCGCCATTCACTTTCCACTTTCTCGCTGTCTGTCTTCGGTCAGTGAATCAGTTACTAGGGGAAATTCTCAGCTAACATCGCTCCGTCGATGGTAACACTGCATTCCCCACTTCGGGACGATAATATTCGGCTACTCGTTCAGCTGCTCGGATGGTTTTTAGTATCAAGATGTACAATTTAATAGAACGTGTATTTTTATTGAAATCGTATTACTCGAGCTACTGAAACCTTAGTGAAACTTTGTCCTCTTATGGTAAGAATTTCAGCATTTCTCGTCGTCGTTTACTTCCTCTGGGATACGTGAAGGAACGTTGCTGTGTTAATAAGCCACAAAATTTGGAGAAACTTAAAGAAGAAATAACTCGGATTTTCAATAGCATCGAAGTCGTAATGTTAGAGTTGAGCATGAAGAATTTTGTTCACCGTTTAAAACTCGTTATCGAAAAACGGAGTGGTCACATCGAAAAGGGTCTGAAAGACCCTGCACTTGCGTAATTTTTCTTAGTACTTAGTTGAGATGTCTATACCAAATAACACGCCTTAAACACATCCTGAGTGGCAAGCTCTAGAATACGCGTGAGCACTTAGTACCGTAAGTTACAGTGAGTAAATAACCTGAACTTTGAGTGGTGGAAGGACCTTTTAACTCATTTTACGACTCACCGTTTACCAGAAAAAAAACCGGAAGAAGCTGAGATAATTCATTAATTGGGTCAACAAATAATCTCTAGTGGCAAAAATACTTATCGTAGGTACATCCAAATCGTTGGTACATCCAAAAATGGCTTATCGTTGATTATCAGTGTTTATCAGTTTTGGTTTTTCGTTGCGTCACTTATTAGAATAAATGATGGAGACACTATATTCCCAAGGTTTGAAGAGCCTGGTTTAAAGAGATAAACGTTGCTACAGGCTTTATTAGAACGGTTGTTGTCTAATCATATCGTACTCAATGCAGGTCTCTTGATGTAGGATATAATATTGAGTACGTTAAAAATGACGAAAAATTTGCAATGAAAGAACTAAACTGGTTGCCGATTGAGAGGATCGAAAGAGCACACTCAGGCATACCAATCAATGTTCTATCAAGAAGTACTAATGGTTTTTTTTAGCTACACTTCCCAAAATCTACTTTCCCATTTTTTTCCCCATTCTATAAGAATTCCCTATAAATAAGCTGCACCCGTTGAGATCATTTCACTACAGCAACCACAAAAACATCACAAGGAAGCATTCACGGTCATAAGACATCTAATCTGCATCACCTGACGGTATTGACGAATTTACGTTAGATTTACAACCAGATGGCGCAGCGAGTAAAGTGATGATGTTTTGTTTTTTTTTTTATATGAAATTCGTTTAAATTTGTTAGAAAAAAATTCGGATTTTCCTTCAAGTTTCCCGGATTCAAGTATTCTTTCCACGCTGAAAAGATTGGAAAATGATAGTTTTACAATGTGGTATGTATATTACCAGGAATGGCTTGTTATAAGTATTGTAACTTTATTTTTTTTTCAACTAAATAAACGATGAGTAGCGTGTTTTGCGCTAAAATACTGCAAATCCTTCTCGTATCGGCCCCTACATAATCAATGATATCAGCCAATTTGAGATGATATCGATTTCATCGGAATTATCCATAGTATCAAGAGCCGGAATGCATTATCAAACTTAAAATTTTTGAAGATGATCTATGACTATACAAAACTCCAACATTCTTACCATATACTGACGACATTTAATTGCTGAAATGAATATAAATTGAAATAAAATGAATAATCACAACCGAATCTTGCTTTTCAATGCGTAAAATAAACAAACACCCTCATTTTTGTGGTTCTGAGCTCTAATGTAGATGTCACATGAGCTGATTCAGCTTTGCGTAAATTCGTCAATAATGATTAGGATCCACCATAGGTAATCTTTCAGACAAGAATAATATATATTTAAACTTACAGCGTGACAAAAAGTGCGGTCCCAATTGACGAATTTACGCAAAGCTGAATCAGCTTATGCGACATCTACATTAGAGCTCAGAACCACAAAAGTGAGGATGTTTGTTTATTTTACGCACTGAAAAGCCGATTCGGTCGTGATTATTTTCATTAATTTCTATTTAAAATCATTTTAGCCATTAAATGTCATCAGTAAATGGTAAGAAAATTATATTTTTGTCTATTTACAATGGTCTCAACACGAGATTGGTCCAAAGTCACAGAAAATGTTTATGTTTGATAGTGAGTATAGGTTATAAGTACTAACTTCCCGACTTTTTTTCAGAAGCTCAAACTGTGAATATCGACGATGCAATAGATATCATATCAAGTTAGTTGATATAATTGATTATGCAGGAGCTTCCTCGCGACAGATACGAGAAGGATGTGCAATATTTGAAGCTCAACAAATGTCACCCATCATTTACCTAGTGAAAAAATGTAAATTATAATACTTGTACCGAATCATTCGTCATATGTTATGAATGAAACAATGTAAAATGATGATTTTCTAACCTTTTCAGCGTAGAAAGAATACTAAAATCCGCGAAATTTGCAGAAAATTTCTGATTTTTTAAAACAAAACAAACCAACTCCATACCAAAAAAAAAAACAAAACATCATCATTTTACACGCTGCGCCATCTGGTTGAAATTCTAACGTAAATTCGTCAATTGGATTCCCAATAGCCTCCTAATATGGTACGAATGCTGCCATCTGTATGTCAAGTGAAAGACTCATTATTATAGTACAAAATGACAGTACCGCATCAGTGTGCAATTCGTTTGCGAAGATGAACGGGCACAAAAGAACTGTTATTGGCGATCTAACGTACAAATCTACACCTAGGCGGCGTTGCGGTGAAAGTGATGATGGTTTTAAATTTTGTCATGTGAGCTTATGGAAGGTTTGTAGTTCTTTCCATAAATTACAATGTTATAATCATAAAAGATTATTTGATTGCGATGAGTTTGTAAGAAATATAATTCTGCGCAATTTTATATATAACATGTTATTTATTTACCTCTTTCAGTAGTGAAAACAATAAAAATGTTGACGATGGTTGAATTAAAGAAGGAAATTCGAGAGCACAACCAAACACAAGTGGAAAAATGTACGATTCCTGCATGTGAGAACTACCTTGGAAAGCCCGGAAGTAAAATATACGTGATTTGTTTTTGAGTTTTAGGTTACATTAGCATCATTTTCTTAGTTCAAAAACAAAATCCAGATGTCTCACCGATCGTTTACGTTTTGCGTTAGATCGCCAATTGCTGAATATTCTAAAGGTTTCAAACATGGAAATTAATTCAGACGCCTCAAACACCCCGGAATCAACAGAATATTTGTTTACCATACCATAGATAGATATGTACAGACCGAAGGCAACGAGGACAGACCACGATCAGGAAGAAAAAGAACTGTGAGAACACCAAAGTTAAATGGTATTGTACGGGATCGAGTCCAACGGAATCTTGCTCAATTTGCTCGGAAATTGGCTAGGAACCTCAATGTCAATCGAGAATCCCTCCGATAACCCTTACGGCGAGATATGCGACTCAAAGCTTACAAAAAAAGATTTTTTTGATGGTGTTTCGGAAGCTGCAATGTCCATGTCCAGCTCGACCAGCAACGGTGTTGTCCAGTCGGTGTCCTCACGAAGAATAAATAAGTGGATTTCCGAGCGGCGCTCGCTTATATACCGATTGGTGATTTCAATAGCCTGTTTTGAAAGCAATTTTAAGGCTATTGAAATAAGTTTTTGAATTTTCTCCATCGAACGCTACCAACTGCGTCTTAGTAAATACATTTTTCTAAGAGTTATGACCGTTTGAACATTGTAAAAATTTTGCTAGTCTCATTCTTCTTGCCTATCCCCTGTATTTGTGATGATATAAACTGTCCGTGCTCCTGCACATTTCAAAAACTGCAATCGCCTCTTGTGTGGAAATAAAACCTTGATGTTGTTACCCCCGGGCTGTATTAATTTAAATTTGATCCCTCCCTTCGAATCTGCATTCAAAAATCCCCCTGCTGATTTTCAAACCAGCAACAAGCAATGCGCGGAGTGCGTTTCTAAAGTTTGAAGTACTGTTTAACATCTTGAAGCAAAACAGAAGTATTATTTTTATACGTCATTCTTCTTGGGTTTCAAAATCTAAAGGGTGATTTTTTTTAAAGTGGTTCATTTTTCCACATTAAAACACACAAAAACTGGCGTCTGTCATTTATTTTTTGAAGATCATTTCATGCAAATTGTGACCACAACTACACTTGAGATCGTCCACGCTGAAGAACCGATTTTCCACCACTTTTTCGGGCTGGTATCTAATCATTATTCGTGGTGAGTCACCAATGACCCATTTTATATTGTCTTCCAGGTTTATCCAGCTAGACGAGAGGCTTTCTGTAAACCCACACAAGGTAATGATAACAATCGAAAATCGAAATAAGGTTTTTCGAGTACGACAAGCTTGACTGTTCTGTCGATTTTGCTTCATAACAAGAAGAGGAACTAGATGTCATAGTTGTACTATGCCCATGGCCAGGCGCAATCGAATCGAACTAAAGTTGAACTGAATTTGAAGAATTCGCAAATTCGAAAATTCTTCTCACTGTTTGTCACTGGCAAACCTTCTTCTTAATTGATATATGTGCAAGACAAAAAATTAAAAAAAGGTTTCAAAGCAGCAGCAATTAAAAAGAACAAAAAACGAAGGTAATTATATACAGCAAAGAGTTACTGTTTCTAATTATTTCTCATTTTTGAAATGAAGATTCAAACCAAGCAACCAAAAATTATCAGAACATAAAATGATTCAAAATAGATGTCATAATTCAGATGGACGCGTGAAAAGGCTCGCTTCGGATACAGTTTGTATCCAATAGGAACGAAAACCGTAACGATGTTCTACGCGGTAAATGTCATATTTTTCATCACAATGATTACTGCCTGGAAACTACATCACCCTCTGCGGCCAGAACGTAAATTAATCGAATGCAATGAAGGGAGAAATGGGATAGGAAGCATTTAGCACCAGAAAGCGAGGAAAAACACACCAAGGGGACGAGATATTCACTGCATCTTGACGAAATCAAGTGATTCAATGATAGGATAAACAAAAAAGGGAGAATCCAAACGATAGCAATACATTAAGCTGAGGAAGTATCTGTGGAGCGTTTGAAAATGCGTCAAAATGCACGAGAAGGGATAATAGGGATAAACTTTCCTTCTCGTAGTCGGTATTAGTCGAAGGAAATCCAATAGTTTTAAGCTTGCAGGACTCCCTCACTAAGCTACTCGTAACCGACTACCGTGTCCTTTCACTTATTATACAAAATTGAAAATGATGACCAAGAAGCCCCAACAGGTTTCAAAATGCAGTTCTGGCCGATAACGCGCGCAGAAGTGATAAAACGCCTTAAAATAGGCACACATTCGTACATGCTGCAGAAGGGTGAGAAAATATTTACACTGAAAAAATATAATTTTCGTTTCATTCTAACAATAAAACAGAATGTTCCAAATATCAAAGTCGGACGCTCTATGTCCACACGCCACATCAATCTGAAGTATTATATCGCCGACAGCAATGAAATGAAGGGAGAAAGGAAAAAAACCAACGTGGCGTCATCGTGTCCCGACAGCAACGTCATTCTTTACGGCTTTTTATTCTTCACGGCTTTTTATTCTTCACGGCTACTAAAGGAACAGCAGCCGCACTCATCTCTTCCGCCCATAGTCTGTTTCTGCGGAATGAAAACCTCGCCCTCTTTCTCCTCTGCACGAGTCAGATAAACAGAATGATTTGGGAAAACTATCCTCCTTTAACTGGAGTATTTAGCCGCAAGTACACCATAAGATGCCTTGGCCTCGTCACACAGCTATTTTTAGCGCACGGCGCTTCCGTTCTCAATGGAAAATGAGTCACTAACGGGGATGAAATACTGCCTATGATAGCTTTCACTAATGCTCATAAGTGAAAGTCGATACTGTCAAAAATGCTCCTGATATTTTCTTGTTCGCGGGTTCGCGGGTAATCGTAGATACAGACCAATGAAGATTCAATGGGCTACGGAGGACGATAGGAAGTTATCATTTTCGTTGTTCACAAGAATCATGTTTCTTGCGGTTTGATTATTACGGCGCCGGAAGTCTCATTTTATTTCTCAACAAACTGAGAAATTATTGATTGGCCAGACTCTAGACTAAAGATTGGCTAATACTCAGATTGGCGGCATATGTCGGCTGCGTCAGGAGGTGCCCAAAATCTCTTCTCTTCGGCCAAAACGCAAAATTGTAGACTGACGAAAAATAGGTTCATTTAGGAACATCAGGATTAAAGCCGAATATTTATAGCACCAATGTATGTTCGGTGAGATTAGAAGGATGACATCTATTATGAGCTGCTGAAACGGGGTCATAGGGGCGTTCTGTAAACAAGCAAGAATGTACCGTAAAACGAAGAGAATATTACACCATGACAACACTCGACCTCAAACACATTATAAACTATTCGGAAAATTTTAGAATTGTAGATGACTCGCCCTGTAAGCCATGTACTGATCACTACTTGTCTCGATCGATGAAGAATGCTCTCACTTGAAGCATGAAACAAAGGTAAGCAAATTATATTTCATGAAAAAACTGAAACAAGCCGTTTATCGTTATTTCGAAGAAATCCTCTCACTTTAATACTAACACACCTTCTTCAGTCACGGTCACCTTCAACTTTCACTTCAGTAGCTCTTTTGTGATAAACTAATCTTCATCGTCTTTGTTCCATTGCGGCACGTTCTCGCTGTAATGGCAACTAGCTAGATCTGGCCAAAACGTAACTGGACCATCATGAGACATAACAAAGGATTGAATCCGTTTGTTGAGGCTCTTCCTTTTGTATGCCTTCGAATTCATGGTCTTATCCTCGAAAACAAACTAGGAACTTTGCCACATGAAGGATTCTTGTAGAATTTGAACCCAGGATTCGCCTCAAATCCGCTTTCGCGTAAGTGCTATAATCGATCAAATCGCGTTACGTCAGAACCTGGTCGTTCAGCTTACGAGCCTGGATTCAGGTCACTGTTTGTTGTCTGAGTCATCGGCTCGATCGTCTGCTAAATTCTTTGCTGGAACATTTCGTTCGTTTATCGCCAACGGTTCCTCCACTGAGGTTGACATCCAATTTCGAATCTCAAAGTCGGTTTGTGCATGGATAAAACGAACCTCTTGTTTCAATGCTAGTTCTGTCTTGGCACCCACCAACACTTACGTAGAGTGATCGTGCGAATAGTATATGTAATTGAATAGCAGTATGAATCCATTAACGAGCTTAATCGAGCTGTATCCTATGCGTGCAACGAGATACAAACTAAAAAACTTAGAACTCGAGCATTTCAGATCGCAAAGATGTTTACATGGGGGTCTTCGTAGCCACATTAGTTGCGCGTTCGCTTAGTAAGCGATCGATCGTGAGTTCAAAACTCAGGGTCCTCATCGACCATCTTTGTGTTGTTACAGAATAGCTACGTCCATGCAACAATCATCAGCGATGGAGTTCGATCCACGGTCGAAATAAGATCGATTCACCCACACAACTGCTCTGCTCTACAAGACACATCGGGCTGCTGTTCTATTAATAACTCAACAATGATCAATCAACTGTCTTCGCTGTCCGGTGGTCTAACTGGATAATGGAAGATCAGAAGGAATACTCTTACGCCTGAATGGCTACTGTGTAAATGTACCATATGCAGGGATGAATATATTTGAAGGGATTACTCTTACACCGAAAAAGGGCAACTGTGAAATGTGGTAACTATAGATATGATAAACATGTTAAATGTACACGATAAAAATTTGGCTCTGTTACAGCTAGAATACTAATGGGCCTAAAATAAACAAAAGGGATAATAAAAAAAAGATGTTTACATCTATTGATAGGAAATATTTCTGCGCATCTATCACAATGAATAACATTTCATTTTTCTTGTTATAAACAATTGAATAATTGTGAAACGTAAAGCATTGTCCAAACGATTTTTGTGCCTCGTTTTGATTGGTATGATTTGTGCTCCTCAAATGGCTCCGACCAAAACGAGCAACCAGAGTAATAGCGGAATATAATTTGGGTAGAAATGAAGAATCATATTGTAAACCACTCCCACTTGTGATTCTACCGCTAGTCGGTTGATGCTTTCCGAAACCATCATTCATTTTCTAACCGCTGAGCAGAACGGACGTGCTAAGGTCATCGTTTTATCATGGAGCGGCAGCAACAACAGGAGAGGCTGGATCAGTGTCATGAGCGGCAGAAGCGTAGCGATGGCAACGGCGAAAGCGGGCAACGAATTTTAATTGTGTGGCGCTCATACTCTAAGAGTGCTCCCGTGGCCGAGTGGTTTGCGTCACACATTATAATGCCGGGGGATTGGGTTCGATTCTCGTTCTGGTCGGGGGAATTTTTCGTCAAAGAAATTTCATCCGACTTGCACTGTGGTAACGCGTATTCTAGAGCTTGCCACTCAGAATGCATTCAAGGCGTGTTATTGGGCATAGAAATCTCAACTAAGTACTGATAAAAATGACGCAAGTAATACTATGTTGAGACGGCGTAGTTCCTCTGAGAACGTTAGAGCCATTTAATAATAATAATCATACTCTAAGAGCCTCCGCAGACTGCAGACATTTCATCGGTCGGTAGTTCTGTGCGGTTTGAGCTAGTGCAAACACCGACCCAACTAAATCGATGCATTGTGCGTTCGCGTATGGATATCGCTCCGTACTGATCAAGAAGCCGATCAAACTATTGGACGATAAAAAGTCTGCAGTTTGTGGGGACTTCAAGGCCATTGTTCCACGAACATCAGCAACAACCACCGTGTTTTCATCAAATGGACAACCGTAACACATTGCTTTCGTGGAATCGATCCAGCACACCAGTGTCTGTGACTGCATTCTATCTGTCGAGAAAAGTACTTCTGCAAAATGAGCACAAAACCTTCGGCATCGTGAGAACGATACAAAATATATTGGCGCTTTTCAGGGCCTCTAGATTATTCACACAAGAGTTATCATAAGTTATTTACGATGGTTTTTTTTTGCTGTCACTTCCTGTTGTTTTTCGTTCGTTCGTCTCGTTGGACCCAGCCCTTTAGTCTCCCGATTTATATCTATCCTGTGAGCATGTGCCGCTAGAGTACAAAACGTGCGGACCCCGAAGAAATTAAACAATATATTTAAAACGATATTTAACAAAAGTTGCCCCCTTTGTATAGTCCCACGTCACTCCGGTTATGTCGCCGACATTACCCACCCGTCTTTTCTCTCCAACTGGTCCAACTTGTCCAAAAAGTTACAACGACAATCTTATTTTACAAGCTGCGAAAACATAAAGAGGTTCATAGATTAGAAGAGCCAGAACACCAATTCTGAAGACTTGTGGGTGATTCAAAAGGTTATCCGTGTCAGCTCAGTTTCCCTTTTCCTTTCCTTAAGTTTTTGGCGCTTCGTCATTCCAACCAACTTCTTCGCAAGTTCTGCGTCCTTTTTCACCCATATCCCAGGACTCGCTTGTGGCCACTGCAGGAGTAACGTGAAGCTTACTTTTACCGTGAATTGTTGAGTTGCCAGAATGCACGGTAGCATAGGGAGGAATCAACGTTTCTTCTGTTGCAAGTTCATCTAGTTGCACATTGTCCACTTATTATGCAGACTCCCTCATATCCATCTGCTTGTCTGTAGTTGAAAAACATGTATATTATTTATACAAGATTTCAGAA
This sequence comes from Toxorhynchites rutilus septentrionalis, assembly GCF_029784135.1. Classification (NCBI taxonomy): domain Eukaryota; kingdom Metazoa; phylum Arthropoda; class Insecta; order Diptera; family Culicidae; genus Toxorhynchites; species Toxorhynchites rutilus. Next base: position 220,902,165 of record NC_073746.1, read on the forward strand.
TACTTTGGTGCATTCTATAAATCTAAGTTTGGAATCCTTAATAAGCCTGGAAACTCACATTGTAGTATTACCAATTTCAAGTGTCCGAAATATGAATCGTAGGGAAAAAGTTCGATTCAAATTTCGGACATTTTATTTGGAATTTTTTGAAGAAAAATTTCATTATGCTTGGTTATTTTTAATAGTCAACTGCGAAACACTTACCAAGCAATATCAGTAAACTGATAACCATGATAAGGACTGATGAAACTCGAGAGAAATTTAAATATTAATGAACGGTTAAGTTCTACATGCTCACGTTAAGCGAACGTCAAACACAACCGATAACGAGTAGTACTGTTAGATTTTTACCTACTATGTTATAATTCAAATGTAATTCTCATTTAAAATGATAGTGAAACCATGGAGTTACTTTAAAGAAGCAATTGGGATGTTAATTCTATAGTTATATCATCAGGGAATTAAGCATTTTAAGATATTATTACAAAGTGTCCGAAATATAAAGCTGTCCGAAATATGATTCAGAACGGTATATACAGTGAAAATCAATCCGAAACTGTATATAATCGTATATAACGAATAGCTGAAAAATATTCAATTAGTTGATGAACGATTAATTCCAAATATATGGGATTACTACCAACATGGTCTCGGTTTGGCTTCGTTGAAATATTAGACGTTAACGTTGTTAATATCACTGCCCTTGCGATACCCTCGTAGGTTTTGTTTCATAAACTGTAATACGATTTTCATTTTGACTCACAAGCGAACTAGATTGTAAAACATTCTGTCATGATACTGTACTTGGTGCAGTAACCGTGATAATTTCGTATTTTCGTGTTTCATTTTGATAATAGTTGGACATTAGTCCAAAATATTTAGCATCGTTGAAGTCCTGCTTTCTTCCAACTTTGCGACCAATCCAAAATGTTATGCCTACTTACAAATCAGGTCGTTTACTACAATATTCCTATCTGGCAATCATCAGATCGTATAAATCTGTGAATATGATCAATTTTAACCTCATGTGACTACAAAATATCCCATTGTACAATACATTGAGACACCGGTAGTCTACGTTTAGGCGTAAAATCAAAAACATAAATCATAAATGTATAGCTTCAAAGCAAAGTGTTTATTCACGAATTCTATTTATAACATCGCAATATGTATACAAATTGTTTTTCACGAAGGAGTGTTCCGAATTGACACACTGACAATCAAATGAATCTCTTCAATTGCTCAAATACTAACTCTAGCCGCATAGTCGGATATGGTATACATTTCGGTTCCGTTTAAGTTGTATTAGAAACAAATTACCCGCTGACGCATTATTCTGAAAAACCACATTCTGCTGCTCACCACTTGAGCCATAAACTTAGCTGACGTAATGTGATCTTATCTCTCTGGGGTAAGCAAAAGTCTATTTTTCTTCATTTACCTGACACGATGAGAGCCTCATTTGGTCCGACGGTGTGAATATTTCCCATGTCTACTAATAATCCTTTCGAGTGTCTCCTAAAAGCTGAAATGATCCTTTAGTAAAACTACGACAACGCTTGAATGCCACTGAGAACTATTGGAACATCTAAACACTTCGCCTAAACAAATTTAGTTGATTTCACAACGAAATAACTTCGATTAGAAATTACATTCATACGAATAAAAGGGCACTATTGTCGATGAATACCAGGAATTAATAAACTGCAAACTAGATAACTGCGATTAAAACTTGTAGTGATGAATCACGAAGCGTGCACGATTTAATGATAAACAATTCCGCATCTATCAGGTTTTCCTAAACTTTTCTCGACGAGTTTACAACTAAAAACGCAAAATTTTGCACTAAAAGCAATGATGTTAAACTTTTGCTATCCACTGGTGATGCACTTTTCGATTCACCGCATTCTTGCCGCAATTTCGTGACCGCTGTGATTTTTTTTATGTGGCGGTTTTCACATGCTTGTCCCTATGATTGACACTTCTAGGATTTCACCTGAGAACTAACACCGGGGTGCTAAATGGAGCCACTGCTTCCGATAACGATGGATGAAACACAGATTCGTCGTTGATGGTATTGTTAATTTGTGGCAATACTGCACCACTAACTACGAATTATTTCACGCTTCTAGCTCAGGAAAATCCGTCTCTGGGACGTTTTGTGTTCAAAATCGGTCACCGGCCACCAGTGCTGCAATATCCCAGAGAACACCTTATCAGTTGAGACGGAAGGACTTTAATCCACATCGGCACAGAGTAGAGATAAAACCTAATTAGTTAAATGCCTCAAACAAACCACAAATCTAGCGAAACGTCTTCGAATTGAAAACGCGAACCGCAATCGAACGCGAAGTGTGACAGATTGATATAGACGGGAAATCCTACCGTAGCGCAACCGAGCAAACGAGGCCCAGTATAGGAGTAAAAGGGAAAGATCTCAAAAACAAAAATCAATAATTCTATAATAGTGTGCACATGTGTACATTTGACAACACACAAACACCCTGCCACTTCGACAGGACAACATTCGACGGCCATTCATGTTGTGCATCATGGAATACACACACGATTGCAGCCGTAAATATTGTTGCGAAAATGATGCTTCTGAATGGTTTGACATCTTCATATGTTATGTTATAATGTAGGTTTTTTTTGTGTTATGTTGGTACCAAATGCACTGGAACAAAATGCTTCTTGGAAATATGCAAAATCAATCAGAGTGTTTCTCTACAGCATGCGTGACATATTTGTCGCATATTTCTAGAAGCCACTGATATTTTTGACGTAGAACTACGTCTTTCATTAAGGGTGGCAAATCGGAAAACAGGTCACGTTTTTATGAAATAAAGTTAACATTAATAACAATTTTTGCCACGAACGAATTTTGGCGATTTACATACTAAACGAATCGGAAATTCCGTCAGATTTGTTTATTATGCTGTCGCAACGTGCGGTTGCGACGCACCTGCTCCCAAATACCTTGAGAGAAATAAAACGTTCCCACTTTCGGCGCGCACCTGTGTTTCACCGAGAATCAAAAGAAAACACAACAATGATTCAATGATTCCAAAACAAATAGTCAGAAGTGAAAGAAAAAAATGATTGTTATAAAAGCGTTAAGCCTAATTATTCTTAATTGTATGTCCTATATTATTGTAAGTAAGCTAGTAAATCGATTGTGCTATGTCTAATGCTAAAACTAAATTTACAGCTGCAAATTGAGAGAACGAAGATTCTTAAAAATAACCACACCACCAACGAACTAAACAAACGAGACACTAAACATAAGTTCTCTAAATCTAAAGCTAGCTGCAACACAGAAAAACTTATGGTAGTGTAGAAATCTTTAAAATTAATATGTACAATTTAAAACAACTTCTATTCCTAAAACTACTATGTACAATAGAACCATTTTAATGTAATAATGTAAATCGATTGTGCTATGTCTAATGCTAAAACTAAATTTACAGCTGCAAATTGAGAGAACGAAGATTCTTAAAAATAACCACACCACCAACGAACTAAACAAACGAGACACTAAACATAAGTTCTCTAAATCTAAAGCTAGCTGCAACACAGAAAAACTTATGATAGTGTAGAAAACTTTAAAATTAATATGTACAATTTAAAACAACTTCTATTCCTAAAACTACTATGTACAATAGAACCATTTTAATGTATTGATTTATACCTACGGTAGGGATTTTTTAACGTCGTCGTCATCGCCATCGCCATTGTATTGCGTATTGAAATAAACGTTTAAAAAACCGGAAAACTGTTTCTCTTCCGTTGCGGTTGCAACATATGCTATACATTAGAATCCCCTGGTTTGTAAATGGTTAAAATTCATGAAAACTTTAAGCGTTTCTATTTTCTCATACATTTGTTCTGTCCATTTGTGTGCTTTCCCGAACAGAGCTGTCAATAACGAGCAACTTATCGATGACCAACGGAGGGGAAATCGTAGAATTTAAAGCCTCCGTGAACAAAAGAAAAGTAGAAGAATGAAGGGGAATACTTGCCTAGAGTATAAACAGTGGATCTCGCTGAGGCAAACTTTCATTCGGCATCGGACTGTTGAGCAATCCAGTGAATGAATGAATGAAAAAACCATTTCAGAGATTATTCTACTAAGCAGTTGTTTCTAAAGTTTCACAGCATTATAGAATAATATCTGAAGGTATAAACAAGTGACTAATATAAAATAACAGCGTAGTTATACGTCAACAATGCGGTCGTATCTTGGACACAACCTCCTGTAATTTTTTCAAGTTAGTCAGTTGACTCTTACCTAATGAACATGACTTTGTAAACAAAGAGATTTTTCAACAATCTTGTCAATTCCACATCTCGGATGTTTAGTGTTAAGAAAAATTATCTCCTTTGTTTTCTTCGCAGCAGTCTTCCGAAAAACACTTAGGCCAGGCGCAAATTAAGACGCGAGTAACTTGGCGCGATATAACGTCTGTTTTTGTGGCTAACGAAGATAGAACGGCGCAAATTGGCCAGATGACGCGAGATGGTGGAGCGCTTGTGAGACACGACTCACGTGACGCTGTGGCTGAACCACAGTTTCTCGTGCTAGTCGTGCCGGTTGTGGTGGTTGTGTTGGTGAACAATCATATAGCGCCGTGAGTTTGGCACTGTATGGTCGTACTGGTCGGGTGATTGTGTTAGTAAATAAATATATCGCGTAATCTGTGTGAATCAGACACTATATGTGAGTGGCACGTTATTTATACCAAACTGCCACTGAATATGCGCTCCACCACGCTACGTTTGTGACACGTATGAGTCGTGTTGGTGGTCTCGTGTTCGTTTACGAGCGCTATACGTTTCTGAATTTGAGCCTAGCCTTACACATGTCCACGCGATGTGAAAATTCCATGTTTTTGTTTGAATTCGAACATGATTTTCGCTAGTATTGAATGTCCATCCCAAACACGAACAATGAACATGTGATAACAAACATGATGTTCATAATTCAAGAACATCATGTACTAACATATTACCCGATGTCGCAGTATTCATTGCTTTCGTTTCGTTTCTTTTCATACACGGAAAGAAATTATTCATCCACATTCATCCCAAACATTTCTTCGTAGAATACTTTATCACAGAAACGAACTTGAAATTTAGTTCACATTACAAAAGTTGCTCGAACTAAGAGGCTATGAGTTCATGCACATTTTGCAAGTCTGATTAAATAATCCTTGGTTTCGTGCAAAGAAAACATTCTCTGAATAGAAAGAAGCTTTCTATGAGATTTTTTTTTGCGTGCATGTTGGCAATTGAAGTCTGGGGAACCGATTGCACAGCGGGTGACGTCGTACAAATGCTGACCAAAAAAATAAATACCCAAAAATTAGTATTAGATGCAACCTTCAGCGGCACACAGCAGAACCAGCAGAGAAATTTCAGCGGCTAAAACACACCATTAATTTCTCGATGTTATCACAAACTGAATGAAGGAAAAAACTAAAAGCTACACTTACACTACATATGCTATGTGTGCATGTGATTGCATCATCCTTTCTTCTCCTCTTCTTCGCTCATTTTATTGCTCGGGTGGCGAACAAGCAATATTCGCCTTTTGTAAACATTCCTAACGAATCGAATATAAAGCAGTGACATGCCTAACATGTCACTGCTTTATATTCGATTAAAATTATAGAAATATTGTAATCAAAATTTGTTGTGGGTAACTAAACATCTCCGCCACGCTCTATCCAATTTTTGTACGTGTTCAAATAGCTAATAATAGCGAATGTTACATGAATTCAATATATAAATTGATGCGTGCACTAAATAATTATATCAATTGTGAAAAACTCTGATATCAATCGACGTTTATTTTGTTCAGAACAGATAAAGAGGTTTATTTTATTTGCCCAATATTTTAGACGAAGCACCCATTGTCATGATAGAAAAGCATTTTGTCCATGTCAACATACCAACACACCACGCGTTGAGTGGTGGTGGTGTGGTGTCCGATTCGCTTATTCTACTCCACGCACTGTCGGTGCTTGGGGTGAAAATACAAGAGAAACTGAACATCATGTGAAACATTAGGATTGAACATCGTATGTCCAAACTTACTACGAATACAAACATGTCACATTTTCAAACATAGGTACGAAAAAATCATGTTTGTATTCAAACACAAAACTGCGAACAGCAGCGTGGACATGTTTATCCCGGACGAAGTGTTTTTTTGTGAAACATGGAAGACTGCTTCGTAGAATCTAAAGGCCTATTTATACGGTGCTAGTAGCTCACTTGAAAAGGAGCAGTTACTGAGCCGATGAACTTGTGCTGAAGTTCATCGAACTGATGGCACTATCCGAAAAAAAGAGAAAGGCAAAAGGATTTGGTCCATATTGAAGGAACTCTACGAGATTACAGAGCAGTGTTAAGAATAACACCCGAACAAGTGGAAACACTGTTTGATTTAATTGCTCCAAAAATACAACGCCAAGATACACTAATGAGGGATGCTATACCCGCAAGAGTGAAATTAGAAGAATATGTTTACCATCTACTATATCATTTTTCGTTAATCTATCTTTTAACAATAAAATAAAAATTGAACGAAAAAAAATATTCTTAATTAGAATAGATAAATGCTGATGAAGTGAAGAAGTTTAATTTTTTTTTGCCATGGCGTACACGATTCCAGTCCTATAGAACAATCGAACAGATTCTGAATCAGTAAAGATGCCGCTATTGCATGAATCTCGAACAAGTCAAAAACGAGTTTTTGAAAAAATAGTAAAATTTAAAAAAAAACAGTTTTTTTTTATTCATGCGATAGAGAGTTAACGATTGTATTAATGTAAATTCGTCATAAATCGATTCAGTAGAGCTTGAGATATCGTATACGGCAGTTTGAAAAAACTAGTTTCGAGGAATGGGAATTTCGGAAAATCCTTTCTAGGGTATATTATTGAGTGTCTAAAGCTTTAGAAATATGAAGAAAAAAAACGTTTTTTTTCAAATTCCTACACTAGAATATCCCCTTTAGGTGCTGGAACTCTTCTTAGATGATAACAGTCATAAATTGGTAGATGTGTTTTGGGACATACGACATCTAAATGCATCGAGCTTGCTATATCCACCGAATAACGTTTCTTTTTCAAGAAGGTGCTTGCCGGACATTGCAGGAGGAAGCACAGGCGATATACAAAAGTTCAGATAAACTCAAAGAAGAACCTTGTTTGTTAGGCGTTAAAATTTTTAGAACACAAATATTGAACATGTACAAAAAAGAAAAAAAATATATTGCCTTGATGCAGATGCATTTGAATGAAATGAGAATGCTGCAGCTGGGTGCTATGCGGATAGTTTCAAACTGATTGTTAAAAAGGATCCGAGTGTTACTTTTTTATAAAATAGAGAAATAGAGTATTGTTATCAAAAATCATCAAACCATTGAATGAACTATATTTTTCATTAATCAATGCTAGGATTAAAAATCATAATGTGCTCCTGTGACCGAGTAGTTAGCGTCCCACATTATCATGTCGAGGGTTCGGGTTCGATTTCCGTTCTGGCCGGGAGATTTTTCGTCAGAGGAAAAAAAAATCTTTCGACTTGCACTGTGGTCACGCGTAATCTAGAACTTGTCACTCCAGAATACATTCAAGGCGTACTATTCGGCATAGAAATATCAACTGAGTAGTTCTAATAAAAATGACGCAAATTTTACTTATCTTGACTGGGAACGTTAATCATAATCATAAGGGCCTAACTGACATTTTTGCAGAAACTGAAATTTCATTATTATTGAGATGATCTAAACTTAATTACAGTTTAATTTCTCTTCACGCCAAAAGTTAGGCATTTAGTTTGGCGCAGTCTTGGGACAAAATAAAACGACTCCCATAAGCCAAGGGATCGATTGAGACGAAGCCATAAGGATCATCTTCGGAATTCTGAGCTCCTTTCAATTTTTTTCCCATCAAAACAACTAAAAATACGAACTACACATACTCGCAGCGACATCTGGTTGTAAATCTAACATAGATTCGTCAATTGAAAACGACAAAAATAATATTTTGAATAAATCTAGAGAAACATGTCTCAAGGTTTCATAAATAGCTCAGCGGTGAGAGCATTTCCTGATGGGTTTTACGATAAGAAGTGTGAAAGAGAACCTCGTTTATCAAACTACATGGCAAAACTGAAGCAAAATCTGTCTGAAAGACCGTGGTTATCGAAAGAGAAAGTCGATGGAGAGAATCGATCAAAGAAGATAGGCCCTTTTGACATGTTACTCTAGAAATGTTTCCTGAGTTTTTGATACCTTCATCTCTCAGCTGCGTGTAGCAGAAATCTTACGTCAAAAAGAAAAAACAAGATGTTGAAAGATAATCTTTTTTGGATGAAATTCTAATTTGGTCAAAATTGTAACAAAACCCAAATCATGAAAACGTTTGTTCCTTTGATCGGAGAAACATTTGATTTGATTTGCATTGAGAAAAAACTGCAAAAATGATTTAGTTTTTCAATCAAAATGCACTGGAAAAATAAATTTGGTAGACTACGAATTACTACTAGCGAATTACCACTAGCCAAGCGATGAGCATTTTTTATCATTATTTCATTCCTCAAATTGCAATTTATTCATCTGTAGCGTGATTGAACGATTGATTGAAGGCAGATGAGAAATTAATTTCAAAAATTACAAACCTACAACTCAAAACAACATCCTAAAATACAAGAGCAAACTCATTTGACGTTGTGTTACGTTGTTGACAAACACATAAATAAGAGCTGAGCTCAAATATCCTTTATTAAGGGACAAGCATTGCAATGCTACCGTTGGTGCTCGTACAAGTGCATCACCAAGAAGTGATAACATTGAAACGATATACATTTTTTGGAGCCCCAATCTGTTCCTTCTACTGATCGATTTGTCGAATCAATATCGAACACAAATTACTACCAGTGTATGTCATTGAATATTTTCGCTCTAGAATGTTGGCAATGCCTAACCACTAGCGTTGTCTCTAAATATTTTCACAGTGTATCTAGACGGCGGCTGCATCACGTCGTCTTGTGATTCGCGGCAGCAAGTTTCAGTTTTTGATTACAGAATTCTTCGCTTGGACAGTATATAGTTGTCAAATTTCATCCCAACCGGTTAGTAGATCAAATTTGTTAAAGTTCTTCGGAGAGAAATATTTGCTAACGATAGGAGCAGGAATACAGTGACCGCGAAATCCATACATCTCGTCAAAGGTAAATCAAAGTTGGTTTTGTCTCCTGGTTCTCAGAACTGATTGTTTATTTCGGGTAGGGGTTCCCCTGAAATCCCTTCACCCATCTTATCTTAAATGTGGTGACAAAAAGTTTCCATCCTTGTATTTCTCATTCATATCGCCTTTTTAGTTCTTGCGTTGAATAAGAAAAAGGAAAAGATCGTCTTATCTCACGCACACACACACACACAAAGGACAAACTTCAAGAAGCATCGTGTAGTGAGAGAAACAAATCGCAAAAATAAAAAAAATAAAAAGAACAAGCGGTAAATCAGGACACTAACGCATTCGAGAGGATTCAGCAGGGAGGCGAAAACGTTCATCCGGGGACGAGAGATGCCAGATTATAGCGATTTAGATCGCCAGATAGAACAACTGAAACGTTGTGAAATAATCAAAGAGAATGAGGTGAAGGCATTGTGTGCGAAAGCTCGTGAAATTCTGGTTGAAGAGGGCAACGTGCAGCGGGTGGATTCGCCGGTTACGGTGAGTATTGCTTTGTGTGTAGGAAAGGATATACTGACAGGAGCGATTGGAAGGTCGACGAAGCAATCAATATCAAAACTAAGCAATAGTGCACAGCAGTATATCACTAGACCTGAGCTGATCAATTCATTTATTGTACTACATATTCTCAAATTTATCGAATCAAGTGCTCTTAGCGTTTTTCACGCCACTCAAGAAGGAATAGTTACGATTACCTGTTTCCCTGAGCATCATAGAATTACTACTTTTGGTGAGGTCCTAGAATTTTTGTTTTCACAAGATTGAATAGAACCAAAAAATTCCTCTCCGGAAGAAACATAATAAATGGACAGCCAATCGAATGATATTGCCCACGGTTATCCGTGTTGGGGAAGAGGGGTACAGATAATCTCCACATGGACACATCAAAAGAGTATTTTTGGAAAATACATTCTGCATTTCAAGTATGTTTAAACTATCCGCCCACCATAGGTTCGCCGTATTTATTTACCGTGAAGCTGACTGAGGATATACTTAACTGCAATCTGCTTTCTAAGAGTAACTCACATAAACTTCGAGTGATCAAGCTTCCATCGGTAGTGGAGGATCATTTTTTCCTATTTCGAGCGAAGATTATTCCTGAGCTACGTCATTTTAGAGCACATACTGTATCTATGTTCTGGATCCAGATCTACGCGAGTGTAAATTTGTCGGACTGTCGAACTGTGATACGATTTTGTCTGTAGAGTACATGTGGATTTTTTTAATTCACTAACAGATAGTTGATCAATTGTGCTACTGAAGTGTGTGTTTATTGTTTTATTTCTTTCTATATTTTCTCCGTAGAAGCCATAGCCCCAAAAAATTGGGTTATCTTACATCTTTTTTGATATATGTAACTTTGAACTTTCCGTGTAATACAACTATGGATGAATTCCTCATCAATCGTTGGATCAAGTATATCTGGAAGAATATTTACAATGTATTTCAAACGATTCCGGGATAAAACCGGGAAAAAACCGCACAGAAAAAGCCTAAAGTCACAAGTGGACTAGAAAAATTTGACGCGGAAAAACATCATAGGTATAAATGCCATACACAAAAGTTCAGGCGCGAAAAATAAAAAAAAAATCCAGTTTTCCATAACTATACAACCAGATGGAAAAACTCTCACTCCTTTACCAAATTAACGTCAATTTCACATGAATTACAATAAGTTTCTAGTTCGTAGGTCATCTTGAGTTCTCAATCAGTTCAAATAACCATGTAGGGTTTTTAATACTAACAAAGAGCACCTTGTATATCAACAACCTTGACCTTTGAAATTAATGGACCTGGATTACTCGAAGAACCTTGATCCAGAGAAGACAAACTATAAAAAACTGCCTACTCTTCCCTCTGTAAATAGTTCTGATGAGACAGTGCTGGATCGCGTTATAGTGGAGGGGGAAAAGGAAAGGAGTTATGCCGATAACCTGCCGGGAGCAAGACCCAGCAGCATAGAGATCGAAGATGCAATTTTGGCGAAGCGAATGAGGTAGGAGAACATGTTTAGTTTGGAATTTTCTTCACGGAAATTCGTTGTTGTTTAGAAAAATGGAATGGCCGTAACGATCTGCTTAAGATTATTTGTGAAGGTGTACAAAAACCAAATACGGGATATCAAATGAAACGGAATAAGTATTTACAAACCCATTCGGGGTGGTTTCGACCAGGCTGCACCCTGTTGCAGTGTGTATCTCTTTCTAGGCAGAGGGTACTGATCGTTGAGACTCCTAAATCACTCATTCTGCTTGTAGACTGCATCTACTATTCGTACGATCACTCTTCATAAGTTCTTGATAGGATTTTGATCTGGTAAACAACTTTTATCAAGAATGGCCTGGTTTGGATAGCTTTCCACCAACATGAATGAACGGTTAGAAGTGCAACAAAATACTTCAGAATCATTCACTGCTGTTTTTGCATCATAAATGGATAATTTGGCATCAATTCATAAAATCTGGAGGGTCATGGCATAATTTAATGAATAGAGGCTTCAGATTTTGGACTGGTCAGTTCGTTTAGCAGATCAAAACCCTATCTAGAACTTATGAGGAGTAATCGTACGAATAGTAGATGCAGCTTTCAAGCAGTATGAGTGATTTGAAGAGCTTAAACGAGCAGTATCATCTGCGTAGAAATAGATACACACTATAACAGGGCGCAGCCTGGTTGAAACCACCCCGAATGAGTTATTTGAACTTATTGAGAACTAAAGAATTAGAATCTTGTTGTAATTCATTTGAAATTGGTGTTAATTTGGTAAAGGAGTGAGAGTTTTTCCATCTAGTTCTATAGTTATGAAACACTGGAATTTCAGATCTTTGAATGTTTCGCACCTGGACACAACAATAAAGTTCAATTGCCAGCCTTATAAATGAAGATGTTTTTTATATCCCACACTTTATACTTCAATTCAACGGTGTTCTTACATATCTCTGGACACTCAGAAAATTGGAGTGGTTCTATAGTTGTGAAACGCAGTGTACATTTATCGTTTAGTCATTCCTCCGTTCACATATTTTGGAAGTCCACCATTAATGAATGAATGAACAAGGATTCGTGCCATAGGAAGAACGTAATCTATGACAATGCATAAATTGACTGGCAATCACTGGTTTAATCAATACAATTGAAAGATTACTAAGCAAACCCTAGTCCTACGTCAAACTTGCGGTTATATCTTAGGTATAACCCACCCATAGTTTTGAAATTGATTCTTAAGGGCTAAATACGTTTGAAAATTCTCAATGGTTTCACGTTTCCGAAAAGCTTTGAATGCAAACGATTTTTCAACATAAATCATGGAATGCTGGTTATCCGACCATGGATTGGGAGGCGAATGGTAGAACGTGGGATGGGTTTCGTTGGAGGGCGAAATGCGTTGTCATAGATCAAACGAGAAAGGAAGTTATACTCCTCCAGTCAATGTATCTTGTGCGGTCGTATGCCATGTTTATTGATTCAGAAGTTTTCAACCTATTAGTGATAGAAATCATGATTGGCAAGTGAGTACTACCGTTAGGGTCCTGGATAACATTTCACTCGCAATCTAAAGATAGCGAATTCGAGCAAAGCGAGAGGTCAAGAGCACTGGATTTAGCAGGAGGTTCAGGTACACGTGTTGTTTGCACGAAGAGTCGCACCGGTAGCCTCAATTTGTCCATCATAACGTAGTCAGGGAGGACGAAACCAGCAAAAGTTAATCGAAACGAGTTGGACGGCGTGAATTTGGGTTTCCCCCCTTTGTGGGAAACCTCTCCTTGCTGATGGCAGTTCAAATTTTTAACTTTCATCGAAGAGAGCTTTTTTATTGTTATTTTATTGTTTTTATTATTTCACTTGTCAGACCTGTTTCTGTAATCACTCCCAAAATTTCTACGTTATGAGAAGGTACGTACACGCGATATTCTAATACAAATCGCTTGTCGACAACAATATAGTTAACTTGCTCCCGGCTAGCCACGATAACACGCAGTTTTTCCGTCTAACCATTTAAATTTCGAACACGGAGGAGTATTTTGTATTTCATGATCTGAATGACATTGAGGGCTTTTCCGTTTGGTTTGGATCGGAAGAAAACAACCCACGGCTCAGTTCCATGTACATCTTTTGTCGCTCGAGCGACTTTCCGGCTCCTTCATGAGCAGTCAATAGTTTCATTGTAAGAGATCTCCATCTCTCACTCCATCATTTATGCGGCTGAAAAATACAGTGTTTTAAAATAACTTTTATAATCAAATAAAAAAAACTAACAATAATAAATACTACTTGTTAGTGCACACTGGTGCGTCTAATGGGATAACGTCTACTTCTCGGTTGGATGATCGCCGGTACAGCCGGCATACATAGAACTTTTGTGATCTGTGCAGAAACCACTTTTTATTGTTGTTTTTCCGTTTTCTTTGGTGCTTTACTCGGTTCACTGTACGAACACGCGATTCGAATAGCACTTGAACGAAAAAGAAAACACCAGCTTGGATTTGTAGCCAACGGTATCATATACAACGGAGGCGGAATGAACTACGTCCGACTACACCAAGCAACCGGTGAGTAATGTCACTTCCAGACTGTCAAGCTTTCACACAACGTCTACTGTGATCTAGGTTAGGATTGAGCGATCTTGGATCTATCTTTTCCGCTTCGATATCCGATGTGAATATTCCTCGCTTTCATTGACGTTTCGCATGACAAACCTCCCACGAAATTCCGCCAATAAGGGTCTAAATACGTTTGAACAATTCTCAATGGTTCCACGTTTCCAGAAAGCTTTGAATGCAATCGGGTTTTCTACAGAAAGCATGGAACGCTGGTTATTCCACCATGGATTGGGAGGCGAACGGTAGAATCTGGGATGGGGTTCGTTAGAGGGCGGAATGCGTTGTTATAGATCAAACGAGAGAGGAAGTTATACTCCTCTAATGGAGGAGTCGATTTTTTGGATCGATTCTTTGTACTCCAAAAAATCGCGAAAACCGATCTTTTTCTTTTCGAACTTTCTGATCTTTTTGATCGTAGAAAACTTTTGTAAATTTGTTTTTCAGTGAACATTGATTCTAACCCCTTCACATATATCGTTGAACCACACGCGTGGTGATTAGACTGTGCCAGAACGTACAACATCGAACCTCACTCGTCGTCTATCGATGTGAAATGGATACATGCTTCATGCGTGTGATGATGCGGGACTGCTACGATCGTGAGTAAGATACACAAACTCAGCAGAGTATCGAAACGACTCACTGTGCTCGTGTTTGAGCCCTGTTGTTGGAAATTAAATTGTACGGCAAGGGGTCAACCTCACCAAAAACCACCTGACTAATTCGACGAAATTGGATGGTGACAACAGGTTCAGCTGAACCGTTCCTTTTCAGAACTGGGACTACAGTCAAGATTTCGATTAAATATCAGACGTATGACACGGTTGGATTTTATGTTAGCGGAGTTCTGGATGAATATCAGTTGTTGAATTTCTAATAATAATTAGCAATTAATTTTGCAATTCAAAAAAATTAGCGGGTTATATATACAGTCAACTCTCCCTAACTCGATGTTCTGTATCTCGATATTTTCCCTAACTCGATGGATTTCATGGCACCTTCGATTTTACAAGCATTCTTCTCTCCATAACACGATACCTCCCTAACTCGATGCCTCTCTTACTCGATGTGTTTTGATTCATTTTTCCATGGGTTTTCACCTCCCTAACTCGATTGATTTTCGCGTACATGTTTTTGTGCATTATTACCTTAGATTTCAATTGCCCTTGAAAGTGACGGCGGAGTGTTCGTGTCATCAAACAATTTCTTTTCAAGAATGGAAAACCACGAGAAACCTTTCAAGCGAACAATCAAAACGCTAACCATTGCGCAAGGTTTGAGCATCATCGAGCAGGTCGAAAAATATGGACGGAAGGGGTCTGAAGCTGCAAATAATTTCAGTATTGCACAAAGTGCGGTATCAACACTACTCAAACTAATATAAAAATGGAATCGGAATGGAAAATTGCATATAAGGTTGGTCAGAATCGAGAAGCTGGAGCGGTCAATGAATTTTTGTCTTGTCAAGCTAGACAGAATAATTTACCCCTCTTCTATTCTTCGGGATATGGCTTGAGAATTTGTCCAGAAACTGGGAATTCCTAACTTCAGAGCACAACCATCATGGACGGGAGTGATATTCCGCTGGCATAATTAATGCGTCGTGAGCTTGCTGATGTCGACGGTACAATACCGTTCGATTGCTCAATGTCTTTTAATAATTAGTGCAAAAAGGACCAAACGTGATTTGCTGTGATCTGATGCCAGATACCGATATACTGGAAAGTGTTGAAAAACCTGAGAAAAACGCTGAAGATAGTAGTTCTATTGAAATGTTAATTCGAACGTTTAATCAAACCTGAAGAATATGTCCGGAATATTGAAATCAACTGAAAATGTTCCTGTGAAACTATTCGAACATTTCTTTGTGATTGAACAGTTCCTGCGTGATCGTTACAATTCAGTTTGAGTAACATACTTAATCAATATTTTCTTTGTTAACCTAGTGTCTCATGCAAGTTGGACTCGATTATATACAAACTCGATTGTATATGATTCGATTATGTAAAATTTAGGACTCGATTGTATACATTTTGAAAAAAAAAAAGTTTTTTTTATAATTCAAATATGAATAATTTCAAGAAAAAAAACCTTTCAGCATTAAGGTGAAATTTAAGTGGCTTTTATAAGTACAGTGGGTTAAAAATCGCGATTTTTGAAGATTTTGATTGAATCTTCATCAGGAATTGTTTATATCTATATTGCAGCGAAATTAAGAGAGATAGAAGTTGGGTGTCAAAGAACACATTGTAGAGAGGTTAGAGAGCTTTAATTTAATTGATAGAAACAATCAAGTTTAGTATGAATTTTTAGGATAAAATTAATAATTACAAATAAAAAAAAAACTTTTAAATTTTCCACTTCAAAAATGTTTAATCCACTAATTTAGATGTTCCACTACTATATCCTGTACTAAATTTTCTCATCTTTCAAATGAAAGCAACAAAATCGGATTACGTAGCATACTTTTCAATGTAGAGTTAGTTTGAGCCAACAGAATCCGAAACAAAGAAAAAGTTCTATAAGTCTGTCATCGTTGAAATTCTAACATATGCGTAGAAGGATTTTTTTTCGTGAAATATAACCGTCTATCACCTCCTGAAAGATTCTGGAAAAAATATTTTTTTTATATGAGAAAGGTGTTTTTTCACTTTAAGGGAATGAATCAAAAATTCAAATTCATACCATAATTGGGACACTTACCCTAATATATGACAATTTGAGACATAAAAAAAAATTAGGAAAAAATGTTCTGTATCTCGATACCTCCCTAACTCGATGGTCCCTTTGGATATCGAGTTAGGGAGAGTTGACTGTATATGATATAACCGAAAGGTTGACATGGGACTATTGTTGGCTGAGTAATCATTTGTTTGTATCGATTATATTATTGATTGAATAACAATTGAACAATTTTCGAATTCAATTGAATCATATTTGCTGAGTGAGTAAGGAATTTGAACAAACGCCATGTAATGTAAGACACTTTGGTTTTGATGGCTGTGTCAGGGAACACATATCGGTATGAACAAAAACTCCTCCTATTTTCATGTATTTGCAATGTCGATTTCCCCCAAGCACCTTGGTTTTGGAGTTTGTGTTGGAGAAACCGTAAATCGGGCCAATTGAAACGTGCCAGTTAGGGTGTTTAGATAGCGCCTAACATTTTGCAGTTATTCAATTGTTTATCTAAGGTAAAATAACATTTCTATTATTGTGATAGTTGCGTAGAAATATCTCCTATCAATTGATGCGAATATCTTTTCGATCTATTAAGAAATGTTCGAGTTATAAGCATTCGAAATCTTTGATTTTTTTCCTGCGTGTTCTGTGTTTAGGCCATACAAATAAATCACAAATTTCTGCATAACTCCAGAACTAAGCAAGCGAGTGGAACCAAATTTGGCATGTGGAGGTTCTAGGAGACAAGAAATTTTCTCATTACGATACGACTTTCCTCCCCCCTCTATCTAAGGAGGCTGCCACACAAATGAAACACAAATCACTGCATAACTTCCTAACTTGAATACTTCCATGTATGTTCGCTTAGTAAGAAAACGTGAATGTTTGGTAGTATTTATAACAAAAAACCATTTTGGGCGAGACGAAGTTTGCAGGATCAACTAGTAAATAAATAATTTTGTTAAAAGGCATTCGCTTTTTCAAAGATCGATTCTCTGGTACCGATTTAATATGTTAATCGATCCCTACGCTGTTTAGGAAATCGATTCGTCAAGATCTATCTTTTTATAAAATTAGCTCAATCCTAGAATCTGGGTCCAGTAACTATTGGGAAATTCGGAGGGCAAGTAAAGTAGTTCCCCTGAACTGATTAGTGGTTGACTAAAAACTAATTTTATTGCTCTGTTACATTAATGAAATTTCATTCCCATGTTGTTCCGATTCTTTACTACTAACTTTATCGGCATCTGACGAGGAGTCCCTTTAGAAGTATATCGAACGACTATTCTCTCACTGATGGAGAATGATAGTTTCTGTTTCTGGATCACTACCAAAACACACCTCATTAAATTCTAGCGAATTCAGTATCTTTGTCTTCGTATTACGTTGGGATGTGTGCCCTCAACCACATCACGAGTCTTGCAGTTTTGGCAGGTATACTCCCATTAAAACTCGCTTCTCATTGTTATGACCCTGTTAACCTTCCTCCATACTTCGACCGTTGTCAACTGATCGACCTGGGAACGCTATCCAGCAGACGGGTCTGCATGCAGCGCTTATTCGTCTATGACATGCTACGAGGCTACACTGACTGCTCTGAACTTTTGGAACAAATTCCATTCTACGTTCCACCGCGTCGTCTCCGGAGATCCTCGTTTTTGGCACTTCCCAGTCACAGGACCAATTATGGTTACAACAATCCGTTCGACTCGTGTCTTCGTGCATTCAATTATGTGAGTGATGAGTTCGATATGAATCTGTCCAAAAGCTCGTTTCAAAGAAGGATCGAGAATACGGTATAATTTAAGTAGTTTAAGTAAAGTAATATTTTCAGTCTGTACGGCTAGGGCGAAGACGGTGATAAATAAATAAAATTATCTCTACGGTAACTCATTCGATGTAAGGTTATGAACTTATTGTTGATCGGAAATTTTAAGCAGCTGATCAAGCAAAATTGTCACTTATGATTCATGAGTTCATGTCATGAATTCATCTCTATCCTTGATCCTTCTTCGTATATATTCCCACCCGTGTTTGGTTTCATGACTACATCAATTTCTCTGTGCATTTTAATCTGTCCATGACACAAGAAATCCACGGAGTTCCAGATTATCATCAGGCTACAGGCTGGCTTCATAATAGCCACACAATTAGGATCACCCATTGTCTGAATAGAAATATAGAATTTTAATAGTAGTTCAAATTTCATCAACATTTTGAAGTTCAGATTGAATGAAGGACTAATTAATTTCTTTTATAAAAATCGTTCTCTATTACAGGTTTGTGGTGATATACATGGACAATTTTATGATCTCAAAGAGCTGTTTAAAGTGGGTGGCGATGTTCCCGAAACAAACTACCTGTTTATGGGCGATTTCGTCGACCGAGGCTACTACAGTGTGGAAACGTTCCTGTTGCTGTTGGCGCTGAAGGTCCGATATCCGGATCGCATAACGCTCATCCGTGGGAATCACGAATCGCGTCAAATCACCCAAGTGTACGGATTCTACGACGAATGCCTCCGAAAATATGGCTCGGTGACTGTGTGGCGCTACTGTACGGAAATTTTCGACTATCTCTCGTTATCGGCGATTATCGATGGAAAAATTTTCTGCGTGCATGGTGGCCTGTCGCCCTCGATTCAGTATTTGGATCAGATCCGTTCGATAGATCGCAAACAGGAGGTTCCTCACGATGGACCTATGTGTGATCTGCTGTGGAGTGACCCAGAAGACACTCACGGATGGGGTGTGTCGCCTCGTGGAGCAGGCTATCTCTTCGGATCGGATGTGGTTTCTCAGTTTAATGCAGCAAACGACATTGATATGATCTGCCGAGCGCATCAACTTGTTATGGAAGGGTACAAGTGGCACTTTAATGAAACGGTTTTAACTGTATGGTCAGCACCCAACTATTGCTACAGGTAAGCAAACAAAGTTTACATTTATTTTCCAACACATAATATTTTTCCTTTTTCTCTTAGATGCGGAAACGTGGCTGCAATTTTGGAGCTCAATGAAAACTTGCAACGTGATTTTACTATATTCGAAGCGGCACCCCAAGAAAGTCGCGGAATACCGTCAAAGAAACCGCAGGCCGATTACTTCTTATAAAAGCAAATGACGAACGCGCGCGCAGGTTAGCTAGTGTTTTGGTTCTTCAGTTAAAGGCTACTGTTTACTTAATTGTAACACCAATTCCAGCTCTAAATGTCCCTTTTAAAGCCCTTCTGATATTGATTGTGATCATGTTCTCGACATGTCTGTCCTCGATACTGTTCAGTTTTTTTTTCCTGTTCTAGAACAGTTTTGTATTAAGGGTTAACTGAAAACTGAACAAATTTACTTTCTACTAGTTTTAATGTCAGCTATTATTATTTTTCTTTTAATCATCTGTAGAAAATGTTTTGAGAATAAGTGAACTTGACTATAAAATAAAGCATACATCATATTTCCTGTGTTAATGAACAAAGGCATAATCAATCTTTACTACAAATCAACATATAATCATTGTGTTTAAGATAAAACAAAAAGTTCATTTTCCCTGCCGGTTTTTTTCTCGTAACAATTCACACTAACTTCAGAACAAATTTTGTAAAAAGAAAATAGTAAGATTGGACAGAGGTCAAGTTAGACAACACACTTTACAACAACTGTAGACTGCCTATCGATAAAGTAAATAAGAGTAATGAATGAGAATAAACCGCGCGAAATGATGTATCAATATAACTCGTATGCAGATCCCATAACGACAACAGCAAGTATTTATATAATTGTAAGACTAAACACTATATTAGAACGCGAGGAGCCGAAACACTATTGGTCCTCAGTTGAAAATATGGAAGAATCGTTTCGTTTTAAAGTGTCTCATTGAAAACATTTTTTTCCGATGTGCCTGTAGAACCACATTTCACGGATTCATCGGATAGCAGAGAAAGAAGATACAAGACAACTACAACAGCAAAATTGACCAGAAACAAGAGGTTCATTGACTGCAACCACAAACAACACTACATAGAAAACGATATATAGTAGTATAATTGAGCATAATTTTCTACGAGCTAAGATAATCCGTATGCTGCAAACAAAACGAAGCACACACCTACAGTTTATGAAAGTAATACAGAAAATAAATCTTATAAAATAAAAGTCTGAGTTTAATTAAGTATTTCGTTTGGTTTCGGCAGAGACAAGGAAGCGAATGGTTCTGAGCACTATTCTATTCCGAAGCCCTCCTTTGTTTTTATTTACTTATCGATAAGATAACTGGAGCCACTCATTTTCGTGCTGTTCGTGAACGATCTTCTGCGCTATCGATTGAAATCACGGAAACTGATTTACGCCGACGACCTGAAGATGTACAGATCTGTCGCATCTCACCTCGACCGCTGTGCACTTCAAGCTAATATTGTTGAACTGCAAAAATGGTACCTTGAGAACGGTGTAGAACTGAATATAAAAAAGTGTGAGTCTATCGCATTTTCTCGAATCGAATTCGGGCCTATATCCCTGGAGTGTACTGTTTCCATCCGCGATCTCGGTATCACCATCGACAACAAACTGCGATTCAACGAACACATCAACGTAACCACCGCCAAAGCGTTCTCAGCTCTAGGGTTTGTTCGACGTAGCACCAGCAACTTCCAGGATATTTACGCAATAAAGCCACTATACTTCTCATTGGTTCGTAATATCCTGGAGTATGCCGTATGTGTGTGGGCTCCTTTTCACACAACCCAAACACTCCTAATGGAGAGAGTTCAAACCAGCTTCTTTCGTTACGCCCTTCGCTCATTATCGTGGTTAGGCCCAACGAACATGCCAGATTATGAAAGCCGCTGTAGACTCATCGCTCTTGAAACGTTTGCCTCCAGATGTTCAAATCTACAACGACTTTTTGTCTTCGATTTGATTCCGGGAAATATCGACTGTCAATCATTGTTGTCCAGTGTTCCGTACGCTTTCCCGTCAGCTTCATGATGGTGAGTTATCTGTTTATTAGACGACACAGAACCTTTTATGATCTCAATAACCCGTTGGATGTTTGTCTTCGTTTGTTCAATAGTACAGGGTGGGCCATTTAAAGTGGAAGGATTTGTTTTTGCAATAGCAAAGTAAAGAAGTGGAATTTTAATTTTTTTTTTTGAAATTCATTTATTTTGGTCCAAGGAGATTTGTTCTAACTACTTTTTGATTATGATATCTCGTAAATGACCGCCTCTGGCCTTGACCGCAAAATGTGCCCTTTTTTCGGCATTTTCCATCATTTTGCCCAATGTTTCGGCCGATATGGCAGCAATTTCTTGTCGGATATTGTCTTTCAGCGCAGCCAGGGTCCTTGGTTTACCAGTGTATACCTTGGATTTTAAATATCCCCATAAAAAAAGTCAGGAGGCGTCAAATCAGGTGATCTCGGTGGCCAGTCATAATCGCCGTTTTCCGATATTAATCTTCCGGGGAACATTTCGCGCAATAATTTGGTCGTGGCAGCCGCTGTATGGCATGTAGCGCCGTCCTGTTGGAACCAGTAATTGTCCAATTCATTTTCACGAACAAATGGCAATAAAAAATCGGTTATCATTGTCCGATAACGCTCCCCATTCACGGTTACCGTTGCTCCATTTTCGTTTTCAAAGAAGTACGGGCCGATGACTTTATCGGCATAAATGCCACACCACGCAGTAACTTTGTGGTCGTAAAGAGGTTGCGTTTCGATGAATTGAGGGTTTTCAGTAGCATAAAACCGACAATTTTATTTATTCACTTCTCCATTCAAGTTGAAATGCGCCTCATCAGACATTATGATTTTTTGCCAAAAGCCACGTTCATTTTTGGCCATTTCGATGGTCCATTTCGCAAAATCAAGTCGACGTGGTAAGTCAGATGGGTTAAGTTGTTGAGCCATTTGAATTTGAATACGGAAACATTTTCAAATCAACACGAATTATGCGTCGGAGAGTGGTTCGAGCGATGCCTAACTTTTGCGAACGATGGCGACCTGATGTCGATGGAGTCTCTGCAACACTGGCTCGAACGGCATCAATATTCTCGTCGAAACGTCTTGGTCGTTGTCTGGACAGATGACTGGCACTACCAACACTACCAGACGATATAAATTTGGCATATAATCGACGTATAGTGTTGTCTCCAGGCGATGTTTTCACTTTATTTTTATTTTTCCACGCACGTTTAGTTAACACAATTGAGAAGTTATTTTGAATGTACAGCTGAACAATTTCAGCGCGTTGTTTAGGTGTGTATTGTTCCATGGTTAAAATTGTACTGAAATGACGCTTCCAACATTTGTTAATCTGACATCTCTGTCAAAAGTTATGGGGTTGCCAGATGCTTCCACTTTAAATGGCCCACCCTGTATTTGTGCAGTGTTTGAATTTGATGTCTAAAAATTTGTTCAAAAATAGGTTGAAGGTTTTATTAGTTTAAGTTCCGTCCGTGGAATTGTGTTTTTAACCTTCGAGACGTTGCAAATAAATAAATACTGAAGGGGTATTTCCCTCAGTTTTCCTCGAGCTTCTATAGTAGTAGTTTCACAGTTACAGACTGCGCCAATTCTAAATAGTTAGATTTGGTTATATAGGCAATCAATGAAGGCCTTCTGGCGCGCACCTGATTGCACTCCTCTGTGCAATGCCTCTATCTCAACCTCCCCGTGGTGCCGGCTGGGGTGCGAGTAACCATAGTGAAGATCGGGTAACCAACGCCGATGGGATCTTGGTCGTATGTTGACAGGAAAGGGGGCTTATCCGAGCGTCTGTTCACCATGGTAAAAAATCCTCACATAAAGAAGGTTAAAGCTCCTCATCTTGCACCATCTCACATCGGAAGACGTCTCAGTTTTGTTAAAGCTCACATGAACCGACAGTGGGACATGGTATGCTGTGACAAAGAAGGTTTCCAAAAGAATAAATTTTGCTATATACTATAACGAGAAGTTCTTCAATGTATAGGTTGTTTTCACTGAGGAAAAAAAGTTCAATTTGAATGGTCCTGTTGGTTTCAACGGGTACTGGCGTGATTTACGGAAGAAGGAACAGTATTTTTCAACCAGGAATTTTGGTGGAGGCTCGTGCATGGTTTGGGCAGGATTCTGTGCAACCGGAAAGCTCAAGATAGCTTTAACATCATTCAAGAATTACATACATGTTCTGAAATCCTCTCTCCTACCGTTTTTGCATTGATATCGTCACAAAAATTTACATTCCAGCAAAACAATGCTACTATTCATACCAGCAAGGAACCTAAGCTATGGTTTAAGGACCAAGAACTTAATTTTTTGGACTGGCCGGCTCGCTCTCCAGACTTGAATCCTGTTGAAAATTTTAGGGGAATCCACTGAGGGAAAACTGTACACCATGATTGACGAGCTCAAGGTCGCAATTTCGGAAACAAGGAAAACATGGAAAAAATATCGAGAAATCTGTTCAGCAGAATTTGGTAAATAGTATTCCAACACGAATTTTCCAGGTTATTAGCCGAAATTGCACGGTTCCCAATTAATGACATGTAAATCAGCCGATCGTTTTGAATTTTTCATTGATAATACTTATGAATTTCGAAATGGTCTTATAGAAACAGGACAGCTGAAATTATCATATTTAAGCACATTAAATATACAAACAACTCTTTTGAACGAAATTGACGTTAAATATACTAAATATCTAAGCATTCAACTAAGTATGAATGTATCGTGTTGAAATTCTAACTGTTTATGTTGCAACGAAATAGAGTCATTGAATGCTGGAACACCTTGAAAGCAGTAATTAGCAGAGACCGTCATCGGGTATGAACAACGAGGACAACGGAACGAATGGATTGACGACGAGTGCCGAGCGCTCCTGAACGAAAAGAAACAAGAAGGCGTTGAGGACTACACCGGTGCAGTGAACAACGACGATGTACCATCCACGACGATGGGTGAAGTTAAGGAGGTCATTAATCAGCTAAAGAACCACAAAGCAGCTGGAAGGATGGCCTCGTAGCGGAGCTCTTCTAGGAAGGTCCGGGAAAACTTGTAGAGTATATGCACCGCTTGACAGTCAGGATCTGTGATACAGAACAGCTACCGGAGGAGTGGAAGTACGGGGTAATCTGCCCATCTATAAAAAAGGTTACAAGCTGGATTGTGGAAACTATCGCATATGATACAATTGACCGACAACAGCTATAGATTCTGGCAACGATGAAATTGTGTGCGGTGTAGTGTTCGGGTCTCAGGTGAGCTGTCGGAATCATTTGAGATTTACAGGGGACTTCGACAAGGCGATGGACTTTCATGTCTGACAACTGACAACAACAGCCGTGAAATTCGAAAACGCATAGTCAATGGAAGTCATGCCTACTATGGGCTTCACAAATCCTTGAGGTCCAGCAAACTCCGACCCCGTACGAAGTGTACCATGTACAAATGCCTTCGACCGGTTGTTCTCTATGGGTACGAAGCATGGACAATGCTTGTAGAGGACTCACAAGCGCTTAGTGTTTTCGAACGCCGAGTGCTCAGAACAACATACGGTGGTGTACAGGAAAACGGAGTATGGAGAAGAAGAATGAATCACGAACTGGCGTAACTCTACGGCGAACCCAGTATCCAGAAAGTCACCAAGGCAGGTCGAATTCGATGGGCAGGGCATGATGCAAGATTGTCAGACAGCAGCCCTGTAAAGATGATGTTCGCATCTAATTCGGTAGGAACAAGAAAAAGAAGAACCCAGCGAGCGAGGTGGTTGGCCCATGTGGAGCAGGATTTGGCAAGGATCGGTACAGCCGGAAGTTGGAGAACTGCAGATCGGGTTTATTGGCGAAAAGTTGTGAATCAAATCTAATCTCTCAATGGGATGTTGAATAATTGTAAATAAATGAAAGAACAAACATAGGATAAACGCGTTGAAGGGTGTGTCACATCAAATTGCATCACGGAAAAAACACTGTAGAAATTTAATTTTTAGGAATTATATCTTCAGCTTTCGCTTATAATCAGATAAGAGTGTATAGATCACGTTGGCCATGCTTCACTGTCAATTTTTCGTAAATTTGGAAAAATGTCGTCGAACGAAAAAGAGCGTCGTGAATTAATCCTGTGCACTCATTTCGAGAATCCGGATTTGTCACATCGGGACATCGGTAAGATGCTGGGAATCGTCCAATCCACGGTCAGCAGAGTACTAAAACGATACTTCGAGAACCTAACCATCGACCGGAAGGTGAAGAACGGCAAAAATGGATGCTCCGTCAGTGAAAAAGATCACAAGCACGTAGTTAAGCAGTTTAGACGTGATCCGAGAAGTTCGGTCCGGGATGTCGCCAATAAGCTGAATTTGTCAAGTTCATTCGTCCAGCGGACCAAGCAGCGGGAGGGCCTGCGTACATACAAGGTTCAGAAGGCTCCTAACCGCGACGAAAGGCAAAACATGGTGGGGAAGACGCGAGCCCGGAAGCTGTACACCGAAATGCTGACGGAGCCGCATTGCCTAGTAATGGACGACGAAACCTACGTCAAAGCGGACTTTCGTCAGCTGCCGGGCCTGTTGTTCTTCTCCGCAGAGGATAAATTCAGCGTTCCGGAGGAGATTCGCAAGCAGAAACTCTCCAAGTTTTCCAAAAAGTACATGGTGTGGCAAGCGATCTGCTGTTGCGCTTGTTGATGACCGGCACGGTAAACGGGCAGGTTTACCTTAAGGAGTGCCTACAGAAGCGCTTACTACCACTATTGAAGCAGCACGAGGATCCGACCATCTTCTGGCCGGATCTCGCTTCATACCACTATTCAAAGGACGTGTTGGAGTGGTACGAAGCCAACGGGGTCACCTTCGTGCCAAAGGAAATGAACCCGCCCAACGCGCCGGAGCTTCGCCCAATAGAGAAATATTGGGCGATTATGAAGCAGGCCCTCCGGAAGAACCCAAAAGTTGTCAAATCGGAGGCGGCTTCAAGAGAAAATGGTTTAAAAAAAACTACAACCTGACGTTGTACAGAACCTTATGGACGGGGTAAAGAGAAAGGTGCAAGCATACTGGCTTGGGCTCGAAGTGTGAATAAAAAGAAAATGCCAAAAGTTGTTTAATAGTTTTTATTTTACTGTCTAAAATTTTCAAAAGGATCGGTCTACTGGGTGATTTTACAATTTTATGTGACACACCCTTTATTAAGTTTTAAATGTTCTTTATTTATTCCGTCGCAAAATTCCCTACCGGATCTCACGTTGTTGACCCCGATGTGATATCCATGGACGATAACGAAAAAATTAGTAAACCGCTAGAGTCATGGACACAAAAATGACAGAGGAAAACGCTATCACTGCCGTCGCCGCTGGAGTCGCAGTCAAATTTCCCGATTTCTGGAAGAATGGCCCTGTGATGTGGTTCGCACAGGCTGGGCACAGCTCGCTTTGGCAAACGTCGTAAATGACCACACCTAGTTCTATCACATTGTTGCGAAGATTGGCCACTCCATCATCTGCCACTTAGCGGACTTGATCACGAATCTACCGGGGGAAAACCGATACGAGACTGTCAAACAGCGACTGACTTCCCGTTTCCAAGTATCAGTCTAGGGAAGATTGAAGCGGCTTTTGAGCGCATGCGACCTCGGCTACATGCGCCCACTCATCTTTTGGCGAAGATACAGGAGTTTGCAGCCGGACTTAAGTAACGGATGATTTACTGAAAATGCTGTTCCTGCTACGGATGGCTGCAAACGTTGGAGCAGTTCTCCCTATCAGTCGTTATCCAGCATCCATGAGCAGTTCCGAAGCGAATCCCGTTACTGAGCTGTAAAGCCAAATTGCAGCATTGACAGCAGAAATCCGTCAAGGAGAATTGTTCATCGTCGAAATCCAACCGTACGACAGACGACGAGATATGCTGGTTCCATAGGAAGTTTGGGGGACGCGCTCTCAAATGGTCCCAGACGTGTAAGTTCAGTTAAAAAAACTAGCATCTCGTTCGCTTGAAACGGAGGGTGTGTGTATTTTTTTCGGGATGCAATCATGGAGTACGTGTTGATTTCGTCCTGACTAATATCGCATATCTTGCTTATTGACGAAGCCATTCAGCCAGAAATGAGCCTTATCGCTGAAGATGATTTTTCGATGAAAATCGGGATCATTTTCATATTGTTGCTCAGCCCAATTCACGAACATGCGATGCTTCTGGTAGTCAAGCGGCTTCAGTTCTTGCGTCAATTTGATCGGGTAAGAATGTAGGCCAAGACCTTTCGCAATATTCGCCACAGAGATGCCCAACGCTTGAGAACGACATGTGAAAGACTGATTTTGGTCTCCCTCAATTGATGCGCTAGCGGCAGCAATATTCTCGACACTACGAGCACTTCTTTGTCTTACTGGCACGGGAACATTTTGTACAGTGCCTGTGGATTCAAATTTTTCCACTAGACGCTCAATTGTTGATCTGGTAGGACGATCATAAAATGGACGCAGCGCTCTTAAGTTTGAGGCCATTGACTACGAATTTCGGTAGTAAATTTTAATAATCTCGACTCGACGTTGTTGGATCGTATATTTTTTCGTTATGAGATGGCAAACCTTACTGAAGAGAAATGTCAAGACAGCGGGAAAAATGTAGCGTCGTTTACTGTCCCCATCGGTCTACTTTGGTAGTGTCCCTAATGAAATACCCGTTAGTAGTTATTGGGCAAGTTCACTCCAATGCGTTCTAAAAAAAGCGGTGAGTGGAGATTTGTGGGTAAGATGGCGTTCAACAAAGTCACTGTGCCAGATCCTGTCCCTCATAGCCATGATTTGCTGAATGCTTTCCAGGGGGAAAGTATTTTCACCACCCTGGAATTGGAGAGAGCGTGCCATTAGTACCCGTCGAACAAGGGGATATTCCCCGCTCGGCCTCTACGAGTTTTTTCGCATGCAGTTTGGGCTGTGCAACGCTGGCCAAATGGTTTATGCACAAAATGTTCAGCGATATGGACTTCGTGGTGATCTTCCTGGACGATATTTGCATCGCATCACCTCACGTGAAAAATAATACGATCACGTGCGGGTCGTGTTTCAACGACTGAAATCTTACGACCTAGTTATCAGTCAATGCTTCGCACAAATCACCGTGAATATTCTGGGAAACGTATTTCACAAGAACGGGATTCTCCCTTTGCCAGATCGAGTTAGAGCCGTTAGCTAATTTCCACTGCCGTCTATCGTGGAAGAGCTGAGACGATGCCTTGCCTTGTTAAACTGCTACAAAAGGTTTATTGCGCACGCGACGGATCTGCAAGCTGATCTTTGGAGCTTGATTCCGGGGAACAAAAAAAAAGATTCTCGTAAGATAATGTGGAACGACAGCACCAGAAAAGCGTTCGACAAATGCGAAGCTTCGCTAGTAGAGGCAACACGGTTACATTACCCCGATTCGTTTAATTGTACATTCCAGAAACACCCCCGACAGGCATTGCGGATCCCTGGAGAGTTCTTGGAACGTACAATCGAAGATGTCCAAAGATCGGATTTAGCGAAGCAGCTGAGAGCAATCTTTAAGTGGTTGAAACCGATCGATCCCCACTGCAAACCATATGCTTGTCTCAATCCTGAGCTAACCAAATGCAATCATATGAAGGATCATTCTCCGTTGTGAAGCTGTACGAGAACTACATGGACGAAAACTAGCATAATAAAAGGTGTATTTGATAAAAATTGCACATACAAATTTTACCAGCTTCGTATTGATTCATCGCTAAGAAGCTTCAGTCACAAATACCACCGTGCAGTAAATTATGAAACATCTGGACTACATGTTTAGTCGTCGGGTTCTTGTCTAGTAATTAGGTAGTTATGGATGAGACTCGTGGACCCATAGCCAAGTATTTAGCGTGGTGCTTAACAAGATGGAGGCTTCCAGTTAAATTTCCATTCTGGCCATCTATCGTCGAAGATCGTTTTTTTTCTGGCTTGCTCTTATAGATTTCGAAGAATATAACCGTACTTAGTACCCATTTTTAGCACAAATTCCTCCTGGAAATCACCAAATCAAACAGAATCTCAGATCGAACATGTTCTGATAGAAGGTCAGCACTTCTCGAACATAATTGGCGTGGGAACCTATCGAGGCGTTAACATCGATTCGTTATTCGTCATCGGTAGGGATGGTTAAGGTGCACCCGTGGCCGAGTGGTTAGCGTCTCACATTATCATGCTGGGTGTTCGGGTTCGATTCC